>NC_142944.1:8218181-8235681 GCF_046866305.1 Octopus bimaculoides
AAAATAAGTATTAGGCCTTAATAAAAAAATAAGTACAGGGAACAATTTGCTTGACTCACATTCTTCAAGGCAGCACCCTAGCATGGCCGCAATCTAATGACTAAAACAAGTAAAAGATAATATATATATATATAACTATATATGAAATTAAATAAGTGACAAAGGAACAGGAAAATATGCAATGAACTTCCATTGGCTTACAGCTGTTTCTGCTATAACACACAGTGCACTCCTAAGCAATATAATAAATGCGAAAACTAATTTCTGTGTATCAGTGTGTCACACTTAGACCCCACCTCTCCCACTATTCAATGACACTTCTACTATTACTCATGATGGGGTAATAGAAAGAAAAAGAGAGACAGAGAGAAAAAGAGACAAAGAAATTTAAGGAGAGGTGATGATGTTTTATTTAAAGTAGTAGTGTTGATGGTGGCAGTGGGAATAATAATAAAAGAGGGGGAAAGAGTGGGTATGTGAAAGAAAGAGGGAGATGATGTACAACTTCGCTTAACAATGTCTCTTTGACAGAATTTCCTGTTGCCATACATATATGTAATATGTAGTATAAATATGGATTCTGAGAATTGTGTGACTATCACAGAAAGCTCCTCTTACAGACTCAGCTATCAGACCACACAGTAATTCAATATAGAGAAGTGCAATACAGAGTGTCCATGCAGCTGGAATCCAGAAGGTCATCAACCATTGCAAACACTTCATGAGTATATAAGCCATAAGATGTCAGGAGGTGTGAGAGGCGTATATGGTTACATACAAATGATTCAACATTTTAAGAGTAGCTAATGACTGAAAGCAAGTAACAGATGATGGCTACAGGTGATGTGTCTGTGTGGTGAGAAGCTCACTTCCCGACCACATAGTCCCAGGTTCAATCCCACTGTGTGGCACCTTGGGCAAGTATCTTCTACGATAGTCCTGCACTGACCAAAGCCTTATAAATAGAAGATAGAAACTGAATGAAGCCTATCGTATATATGTGTGTGTGTGTGTTTCTTCCCCAGCATTGCTTGACAATGGGTGCTGGTGTGTTTATGGCCCTGTAACCTAGTGGTTCAGCAAAAGGAGACTGATAGAAAGTTGCAACTATAATCCTGTGTGTGTGAGTGTTTAACTTTTTTACATTTCTGATGAAATGTACTACTTTCATTTCATTTTCATTTCAAGTAATTTTGAAAATAATAAAGAATTTAGTACAATAATTTTGCCATTATTAAATTGGTGTTTCACCAAGGTTGACTTTGTCTTTTATCCTTTAGGGGGGGGGGGAGTCAATAAAATAAGCACCAGTTGAGCACTGAGGTCAATGTATTTGGCTACCCCCCTCCCTCCTCACCTAATTTCAGGCTTTGTGCCAATAGTGGAAAAGATTATTAAAATGGTGTTCGAAACAAATTTACATGAAATTTTGATGGAAGATTTTTTGCTTTGATCACTTTAAAACAGGAAGTTTGTATTGCAGAACTAGAGTGGTCTTGGACAGGTTAATATCAAAAGGGTTCAGGTGAGTAAGATATGTGAGTTAAAGAGGTGTCAAAACCATAGTGATATCATATTGGGCAGCTGTCCGTACTGTTTGCTAATGTCTGAAGTCACATGGCTTAATGGTTAAGGTGTTGCGCTCATGATCATAAGACGGTGGTTTCAATTCCTGGATTGGGTAGTGCATTGTGTTCTTGAGCAAAACTCTTCATGTTGCTCCAGTCCATTCAGTTGTAATTTGGGTTCCTGAAATTGCTGGGAAGTTGTTGCTGCAACAGACCATTATCCCACGAGGTGGGAGAGTGGGTAGGTGGACGTTTTAATTGCAGTCACATGCATTGAAAACTGGGTTAACTTCCGGCTTCACAAATCTTAGAACTCACAACACACTGAAATCCCCAGCTGCTGATGTAAAATAGATGAACCAATCAAAACAACACATGCATCAGTCATATTTCATCATCATCATTTAATGACCACTTTTCCATGATGGCATGGGTTGAATGGTTTGACAGGAGCTAGCACGACCAGGATCCACACTGGGTTCCATTGTATGCCCTCCCTTAATGTCAGCCACTTTACAGAGTGTACTGAGTACTATTTATGTGACACCATCATCAGTGCTTTTTACATAGCACCATTATAAGTCCTTATCTTTTACATGACACTGGCACCAGTGCTTTTCATGTGGCACCATCACCTGTGCTTTTTACATGGTGCCAGCACTGATGCTTTTTATGTGACACCATCACCAGTCCTTTTTATGTAGTACTAACACCAGTGCTTTTTATGTGGCACCATCACGAGTACTTTTTACATGGCACCAGCACCAAATTTTTTTCTTACCAGCAAGAATTGTATGTTGTTGATGTCATAAGAATTTTTAAACTTTCAAGAACGTGGAATAATTTCTTTTTCATTGTAATTATTGACATGCTGTTATTTATAGCTTTATCTGCTCTGAGTTCCACTGTTCCAATAAAGAATTATTTCATGTTATCTCAAAAGTTTATAAGACAGAGCCCACGATTCTTTTACAAGGTCTCTGAGACTGGAAGGAAATTAGAGATTAGGCAAAATGGAATCTGCTAAAGGTACTGAAAGTGGCTGGTGATGATGGTGGTGTTCAATTAGGAAACAGATGAAGTTTACCAACCAGGTAGACCTTGATGGGATTTCGGCTCAGAACTCAAACACTACAAGGCATCAATGTTCTGTTTTTATGGTGTTTGCTGCTCCACAGCCTTAGAATACTCTCTTTACTCTTTTACTTGTTTCAGTCATTTGACTGTGGCCATGCTGGGGCACCACCTTTAGTCGAGCAAATCGACCTCAGGACTTATTCTTTGGAAGCCTAGTACTTATTCTATCGGTCTCCTTTGCCGAACTGCTAAGTTACGGGAATGTAAACACACCAGCATCGGTTGTCAAGCGATGTTGGGGGGAGGGACAAACACAGACACACAAACATATATGTATACATATATACGACAGGCTTCTTTCAGTTTCCATCTACCAAATCCACTCACAAGGCGTTGGTTGGCCCAAGGCTATAGTAGAAGACACTTGCCCAAGGTGCTACGCAGTGGGAATGAACCCAGAACCAAGTGGTTCGTTAGCAAGCTACTTACCACACAGCCACTCCTGATAATTTTTTTTCAAGCACCTGAAAATGTGACGGGTAAAGTTGACCTCGACAAGATTTGAACTCAGAGAACAGAATGTTGGTACGAACGCAGTGACAGGCATTCTGTTCTGATGTTCTAACGACTCAGCCAAATTGCTGATGCCAATGTATGATTTATCAGTGGAGATAAAGAAAGATAGTATTTTGAATCAATAATCCTCACGATGATAGTCAGAGTCAGCATAAATTAGGTAAGGAAATACTGGGTCTTAATTTCAACCCTGAAAGGATGAAAGGTAAAGTCGATCTCAACAGCATTGGAATACAGAATGTAAGGCCAGAAGAAATGTTGCTATAAATATTTTGTACAGCATGCTAATGGTTTCAATCTTTGCACAAGGCCAACAATTTCAGAAGAAGGTGGCACGTAAAAAACACCTTTTTGAGCATGGCCGTTGCCAGCACCGTGTGACTGGCTTTCGTGCCGGTGGCATGTAAAGGCACACACTACACTCTCTGAGTGGTTGGCGTTAGGAAGGGCATCCAGCTGTAGAAACTCTGCCAGATCAGATTGGAGCCTGGTGTTGCCATCCGGTTTCATCAGTCCTCAGTCAAATCGTCCAACCCATGCTAGCATGGAAAGCGGACGTTAAACGAATGATGATGGTTGATTACATTGACCCCAGTACTCAACTGGTATTTATGTTATCGACTCTGAAAGGACAAAAGGCAAAGTTGACTTTGGCAGAATTTGAGCTCAGAGCACAAAGACAAATGAAATGCGCTAAGCATTTTGACCAATGTACTAACAATTTAGTCAGTTCACTGCCTTTCAAATAAGGAAATATTGGAAATGGAAATGGTGTATCTTGCTTGTTGTCACTGTGGTTGTTGTTTTAACATTCACTTTTTACCGGTGCTTGTCTGGGTCAGGGAGAGTTTACCTGAGAAAGATTTTTCTATAGCTGACTGCATTGTTCCTATGGCCAACCCTTACCTGTTTCCAATCAAGGTAATATTTCCCTATGCCAGATATAATTTCAGGGCAGACAGGGAATAATGAATTCCACTTGTATGATGGTGATGTCAGAGACACCTCCCCTACACAAGAAGCTTGCTTTGCTTCCTGCCTACCAAATCTATTCACAATGCCATCCATTAAAGTGCCAAGGTACCATGAAGAAAAAACTTGTCTATTGTTCAATTCTTTAGCATTCAGATTACTCTGTTGAATGTAATATCTATTTCTTCATATTGCATTACTTTGTAGCTTTCAAATTTTGATGGTGTACTCTTTTACTCCTTTACTTGTTTCAGTCATTTGACTGTGGCCATGCTGGAGCACTGCCTCTAGTCGAGTAAATCAACCCCAGGACTTATTCGTTGTAAGCCTAGTACTTATTCTATTGGTCTCTTTTGCCGAACTGCAAAGTTACTGGGACGTAAACACACAACCATCGGTTGTCAAACGATGTTGGGGGAACAAACACAGACACACATATATACGACAGGCTTCTTTCAGTTTCTGTCTACCAAATCCACTCATAAGGGTTTGGTTGGCCCGAGGCTATAGTAGAAGACACTTGCCCAAGGTGCCATGCAGTGGGAATGAACCTGGAACCATGTGGTTGGTAAGAAAGCTACTTACCACACAGCCACTCCTGCGCTTGTGTGTTTATTTAATTTTAGAATCATGTTGTTGAGTAGGTGTAAAGGGCTGAACCTTGCCAGTTTGAACATAAAACAGCTGGAATATTTGAGCTGGATATGGCTGGTTCAAACACAAATGGATCAACAGACCTACTCTCAAAGACATTCCAACAATGACCATCAAGATTCTGTTCAAGGTGTAATATATGAATCCATGACTACAATATCATTATCCTGAATACATGTAGGTCTTCTTTCTTTCTTTCAAGATAGCATGGTGTAAATTGAAATATATCTGGCTGCTATTTCTAGCAGGTCAAGCAACCTTTATTGTGGCAGTGAACTATTCATCCTTATTGTATCTATTTAAAGCTGTATTATGTACTGATCGGATAAAAGTTGAGTGACTCTTCCCAGAACACACCAGAACTAAGTGGTGAAGATGTACAGCCATTCAACTAATAGACAGACAGTCACTTTAATGGCTATCCCAGCTGTGTATATACTTATGATATATATATAAATAACAATATATCTAATATGTATATTTATATATAAAACATATACATATAAATATATATACATATATATATATATATATATATATATATATATATATATATAAAACACAGACATACATACACACAAAAGGAAACACCCTTTGATGTTTGAAAGCAGTTGTTGTTATTGTTGGATAATAATTTATGTATCCTAGCTATTTTGTTGTCTTTGGCACCATCACAATGTATTCTTAGAGTGCTTAACTAATTTACCATTTTCACTTCATCATTCTTAAATACATATATTCTTAAGGAAGGATCATGAGTAAATATGCTTGGAAATGTTTGTATTGCTTTGTAATAGATTGTGTGTGTGTGTGTGTGTGTTCTTAAGCAGGATAATATCCCAGTTATGTTAGAATACTTTAGATATACTGATGGGGAACTATCTTGAACTGTAAACCTCACCCATTATACTATATTCTGGATAAATCACAATATTTTGAACACTTCAAGAGAAGTATTTAGCTAAGAATAAGCTGTTGTACTTGACATTTGTTTATCTGGAGAAAGGCTTCAACAGCATACCATGCTCTGTGTTATGGTGGTTACTGAGGAAGCTAGGGATAGACGAGTGGCTTGTGAAAGCAGAACAGGCCATGTACATGGATGCCGTAGGTAAGGTAAGTATTAGTCATGAGTACAGTGATGTTTTAGTATACAGGTAGGTATTCACCAAGGCTTGTTTTTTCAGGTTCTCCTATTCACCATCATCATCCTCCAGGCTCATAACAGAGGAATTTAAGATCGGTTCAATGGAGACTCCTGGCCTTGCAAGCTCCTGTCAGACTATCCAACCCATGCCATGCACACGTGTGTGTTTGTGTGTGTGTGTGTGTGTGTGTGTGTGTGTGCGTGTGTGTGTGTGTGTGTGTGTGTGTGTGTGTGCATATATATGTCACAATCAAAAATGGAAATTGTAGTTGTGGCCAATGCCAGTGCCGCCTGACTGTCTCCTGTGCTAGTGGCACACAATAAGCACCATTCATGCATGGGTTGTTATCAGTGCCACCTGACTGGTTCCCCATGCCAGTGGAACATAAAAGGCACCATCCAAACGTAGTCGATGTCAGTCTCTCCGCCCTGACTGGCTCCTGTGCCAGTAGCATGTAAAAAGCACCATCTGAATGTGGCCGATGCCAGTGCCGCCTGACTGGCTCCTGTGCCGGTGGTACGTAAAAAGCACCCACTACACTCTCAGAGTGGTTGGCGTTAGGAAGGGCGTCCAGCTGTAGAAACATTACCCGAATGGATTGGAGCCTGGTGTGGCCTCCTGGCTTGCCAGTCCCCAGTCAAACCATCCAACCTATGCCAGCATGGAAAACGGATGTTAAACAATGATGATGATGATGATGATATATATAATACAAATTCGGTGTGTGTTGCATTCCATTACTTGATAAATGAAAAAATGTATAAACAAACGATGTAACATATACTAGAATCGATGCAAGTGCTAATATATGATTTATAAAAACGTGTGACATATTAATAAAAATCTGTAAATGTACAACCACCCAGGTCTCTGAGTGCCTTATTTTTTCTAATATATAATTGGTAATATTCACTTTTGTACCTTTATAGATAGATAGATAGATACATACATACATACTTACATATATTAGACACACACATTTCTTGGACTAATTCCTTCTGAGGATGGGCCTTTTTTGCAATACTTTCTACATTGTTAGAAGCTTTCTATATTTTTCTTTTCTTTTTCTACATATACATGCATATATATATATATATATATATATATATATATATATATATATATATATATATATATATATATATACATATTCCCTTTATTTGTTTCAGTCATTAGACTGCGGCCATTCTGGAGCACCGCCTTTAGTTGAACAAATTGACCCTAGGACTTATTCTTTGTAAGCCTAGTACTTATTCTATCAGTCTATTTAGCTGAACTGCTAAGTTACGAGGACATGAACACACCAACATCGGTTGTCAAGCGATGGTGGGGGGACAAACACAGACACACACATATATATATATATATATATATATATATATATATATATATATATATATATATAAATTAAGGTACTCAGAAATCTGGATGTTTGTACATTTACAGATTTTTATTAATGTCACATTAAATAAAGCGCTTTTCACCTAGTCGTGTAGGATTTTGAAAATCCTACACGACTAGGTAAAAAGCGCTTTATTTAATGTGACATTAATAAAAATCTGTAAATGTACAAACATCCAGATTTCTGAGTACCTTAATTTTTTTCTATATAATTTCTGTACATCACCTCCTAACCTTCCAATATATATATATATATATATATATATATATATATATATATATATATATATATATATATATGTGTGTGTAACAATTAGAAAATGGAGGATAATATGCTGAACCCAACTACTTGCAGACGGTGTATCCCATTGAATTCATTAATTTAATTCATAGCAAAAGTGACAAAAAAGGGAAGAAAAGAAAAAGAAAGAAAGAACCAAAGCACAGGTGTCCATGGCAGACTATGTTATTTTGCCAACATGATATACACACACACGATGGGCTTCTTTCAGTTTCTGTTTACCAAATCCACTCACAAGGCTTTGGTCGGCCTGAGGCTATAGTAGAAGACACTTGCTCAAGGTGCCATGCAGTGGGAATGAACCCGGAACCATGTGGCTGGTAAGCAAGCTACTTACCACGCAGCCACTCCTATATATATATGTATATATATATATTATATATATGTATACACCCATACATATATATATATATATATATACACACACACACACACAAATATATACTCACACATGAGTGTGTATATTCAATATATGATAATTAGAGCAGAAACACTTCTGCCTGTATTTTAAGTGACAGACTACTGGCAAGCACTTTATTTATTTCAGGGTTAGTCATGAAGGAAGGAGTGGCCATGGCCATGCACTTCACACAGGTGGCTTATGAGATTGGTGACATTGATAGGACTGATATTCACTTGAAACATCTGTAAGTCAGTGGATGCAAAGAAAAAGAAAAAAGAAAAAAAAACAGAAAAAAAAAAGAAGGGAGACACAAATCTGGGTGGAGGATGGAATTTCAAGTTCCAGTGGGATGGATGGGGTATTGATGTTCTGTGGAGAACAAGATTGAAAAACTGGTTAGTATGAGAGTGTGTTTGTGTTTATGTCTGAGAAAATGGTAAGCAGCAATAGTTAGATGTTGCAAGAAGAATTCTTAAACCACTCCCCACTGAAATTAACTGTGAAAATGTTTCTTCCCCTCCCATTCCCATTTTATTAAGGAGAAAACAAAATAGATTTTGTCATCCATGTGATTCTTCTTTCTTCATCATGGTGCTTAAATTGTTTTAAAAAAAAACAGAAACACACACACCCAGTTCCAAACCATCCTACTGCATTTTGCAGCATACATCATGACAGATGTGGGGGTCTCACACCCACTGATGTAGCTGGTGGGGTAGGGGTGGTCCACCCTGGCAGCACTTTTCATCCTGTTGTAGGCTATTGATGTAGGCAATGTGTTTTTTGTGGGGTCCGGGTGTGGCAAACGGAAGGGTGGCACTAACTCTAGCTATGCTAGTGCTCATACCTACCCTAAAAATGTCATTCTAAGAATTAACAGTTACCTCATTAAAATCACATAGGTACAAGATAATGTGTGATTAATTAAGAACAATGTAATTAAATAAGCGTCACATTTGACAGAATAAGCTGAATGCTAATCGGTTAATCTATGTTCCACACAGAAGTTTAATAAGTTATTTTATGAAATTCTTCATTATTTTTGAAATTAACTGAAACAAAAGCAGTGTATTTCAGCAGAAATATGGTCCCAAAAGGGTTTTAAAAAAATCAATGTAAAAAAGCATTATTATCAATACTGTAATATCAACAAAGATTTGGTCTTCACATGTGTAGCAAAATTCTTCAACATATCCATTCTCTCTGTCAGTACTTCCATAGTTTAAGGCTTCACAAATTAACAATAAGTAAGTGTGTGTATGTGTATATATTTTTTTGTGCGATTATGAAGGCATTATACGTGCAATTTATCCAGCGTCTGAGAGGATAAATGTTGAAACTTATCCATTTTATTGATGTAATCTTAGAGTTGCGTGACTCAATCTCAACGAACGAGAGCTTCAAGAAAAAGACACATTTTATCTAAAGTCAGCTGCTGCTTATTAGATATTCAGTCTGTATGTTTGCAATTTAATGTAAAGAGTCTGCTGATTTTAATACATCCAGAAAGAAACTATGAACCTAGAAAAATTCTTTTCCATTATTTTTATTATTGGATGTCATGATAATATCTGACACAATTTTCTTTTGTTTTTTTATATTTAGTTATTTTATGGTTAGTGACATTTTTTTTGTTGGCATTTTATTGGCTTTTTAATTGTACAAATGCAGATTTTTGTATTAAAACTATAGCTTTTAAAACGGTGGGGATGAGAGGAGGAAGACAAGAAGTGAATGATGTATCAACACTATCAATTGTTGTCTTAAACACTGGAATTAGGATTCAATCTTCTATATTGATCAGATGGGATTATTGTTTTTCTATTATACTATGTAATACTGTTATTGGTGAATATTTTATGGCATGAAACCCAATTAATTATTCCTTGATTTCCATAATTACACACACACACACACACAATCTACAATTATAGAACTCAAGGAATAATTAATTAGGTTTGGTGCTGTAAAATAATCACCAATAACAGTACTACATAGTTAAGACCAGGTGGTGAGGATTGCCCTGCAAAGTGCCACATAGAAAGCACTTGTGGCTGTACCACATATAAGCGCCCATGTGGCATCATGTTAAAGCACCAAGCATAGTCTGTAAAGTGGTTGGCATTTGGAAAGGGTGTCCATGCCAAATCAAACTGGGATCTGGTGCAGTTCCCCAGCTTGCCAGCTCAAGTCAAACTGTCCAATCCATGCCAGCATGGACAACGGACATTAAATGATGATGACAACGTTATATATATATATATATATATATATATATATATATATATGGCATGCAAGAGATGTGTTTGCGCTGGTATGGTCATGTACTACGGATGGAGGAGGAGAGCTGTGTGAAGAAGTGCCACTCCTAAACATTTGAAGGAATCTGGGGTAGAGGGAGACCCAGGAAGACATGGGATGAGGTGGTCAAGCATGACCTTCGAACATTGGGCCTCACAGAGGTAATGACAAAAGACCGAAACCTCTGGAGATATGCCGTAACTGCGAAGACCCAGCAAATAAAGTGAGTTCATGGCTGTATCCTACACCAGTTACACATAACTAGCCTCAGCCCATTCAAAAGTACTTTAGATCAAATGTGGCCAGTGCTAGCGCCGCCTTGACTGGCTTCTGTGCCAGTGGCACGTAAATAGCACCAACCAATCATGGCCATTGCTAGCCTACTCTGGCCCCTGTGCTAGTGGCATGCAAAAGGCACCCATTACACTCACAGAGTGGTTGGCGTTAGGAAAGGCATCCAGCTGTAGAAACTCTGCCAGATCAGACTGGAGTCTGGTGCAACCTCCTGGCTTCCCAAACCCCGGTCGAACCGTCCAACCCATGCTAGCATGGAAAACAGACGTTAAACAATGATGATGATGATGATATATATATTCTAAAGAGAAATGAATGGAAACTTGTACAAAAAGAGGACCTTACCCTCCACCTCTCCCAATATCGATCGTATGAGTCAGATGTAGCAGTGTGGTTAAGATATTGTATTCCAATCATGTACCACTGCATGGTACCTGGGGTAAGTGCTTTCTACTATAACCTTGAGCCACCCAAAACCTTGTGAATGGATTAGGTAAACAGAAACTGAAAGAAGCCTGTCAAATATATATATATATATATATATATATATATATATATATATATCAGGCATGGCTGTGTGGTAAAAGGTTTGCATCCCAACTACATGATTCTGGGTTCAGTCACACTGCATGGAATCTTGGACAAATGTCTTCTACTATAGCCTCGGGCCAGCCAAATGCTTGTGAGTAGATTTGGTAGACAGAAACTGAAAGAAGCCCATCTATATATGTGTGTGTGTGTGTGTGTGTGTGTGTGTTAGTCCCCCACCATTGCTTGACAACCAGTGTTGGTGTGTTTACATCCCTATTACATTAGTGGTTTGGCAATAGAGACCAGTAAAATAAATATCAGGCTTAAAAACAATACAAGTACTGAGGTCGATTCATTCAACTAAAAATTCTTCAAGGCGGTGCCCCAGCATGGCCATAATCTAATGATTCAAACAAGTAAAAGATGAAAAAAATAAAAGATAAAAGAAATTTGAGCAGCGTTGCACCAGATATGCAAATTAGCTTACTCATTAGTAAAGCCAGCTGTATTTCCCACTGCATTACATATCAAATGAATTTCAATCAAATTGAATTTCTTGGGATATTGCAGTATTAATTTTCACATATATAAAGAGAAATTTTAATAGTTGACTAACTTGCACCAAATATGCAAATTAATCTACTCATTTGTAAAGCCAGCTGTATTACAATACTGAATTACATATATAAATAAATATTTTGGATAACATACACAGTATGCTAGCATCTACTTGGCTATTGAGTTTTTATACAGTAGGTATCCCCACATATCTTCCCTCCCAAACCAACCATTTTTCTACATGCCATAAAAGTCCATCTATTATAAGTCACCATGTAGCACCATGTGTTAATACATGGTTTCTTGTGTCTGAATTACCATTAAAGAGCATTTATAATGCCATTTGTAAACTCCAGTGTTGCATAACCACTATAAGAGGAAATAATTTACTATACACAGTGAAGTGGATAACTTATATATAACCATAAAACATTTTATATATATATATATATATATATATATATATATATATATTGCCAAATCAGATTGGAGCCTGGTGTAGCCATCTGGTTTCACCAGTCCTCAGTCAAATCGTCCAACCCATGCTAGCATGGAAAGCGGACGTTAAACGACGATGATGATGATGATATATATATGTGTATGTATATATATATATATATATATATATATATATATATAGGGTGTCCTCCACCCACCAAAAAGTTGGCCTCATTTAAAATGTGAATATCTGAGTTACTTATGTCTGAGGCAAACAAAATTAAATAAGCTTCATGTTGAACAATAAAAGACTTATTTCTCAAAATTCGAACAAGAGATTCAGAAGGACGTAGATTTTATAACCGATTTCATGAAGTTTCACAAACGCTAAATATGGCTACTGTCTGTGATGTGACACACATCATGTCACTAGTCCAGCCTCTGCCAAACTTGCTGTAGCATGTCTTGCGTAACATTCTCCAGCACCTCAGTGATTCTCTGCTTGAGTTCCTCTAGGCTTCTGGGAAGTTGGGGGATATAGAACAATCCTTTCACATTGCCCCATTGTAAAAAATCACAAGGTGTCAAGTCAGGTGAATGTGGTGACCATTCCAAATAGTACATTGTCATTATTACTGGCATGCCCTATCCTAACTTGGTTTTTACACATTTTGTTAAAATTTGAGCAAGAATTGGCTGCCATTCATATGACACCGGTATCTGCTACGACTGCGATTTTACTTGGCTTGATAAGTTTTCTTCTCAAGTACCACACACACATTATATATATATATATATACACTTCATTTACTTGTTTCAGTCATTTGGCTGTGGCCATGCTGTAGCACCACTTTTAGTTGAAAAAATCAACACTAGGACTTATTTTTTATAAGCATAGTACTTATTCTATCAGTCACTTTTGCTGAACCACTAAGTTAGAAGAACATAAACACACCAACATAGGTTGTCAAGTAATGGTGGTGAAGGGACAAACACACAAATACATACACATATATATATATATACATATATACGATGGGCTTCTTTTCAGTTTCCTTCTACCAAATCCACTCACAAGGCTTTGGTCAGCCGGAGGTTATAGTAGGAGACACCTTCTCAAGCTGCCACACGGTGGGACAGAACCTGTTACCATGTGGTTGGGAAGCAAGCTTCTTATCACACAGCTACTCCTGCACCTATATATATATATACACACACAGCATATATTATTACCCAGATGATATTAAATACAGGCAACATTATATATATATATATATATATATATATATATATATATATATATATATATATATAAACACAAGACATATATGAATGTTTATCTGAGATACACACACACACATAAATATAGTTTTCTTTCTCATATATGAATTGCATACAATATGACTTGCACTCATTTCACCTTCATTATTTCTAATCTCTTGTTAATTTGATTAACTTGAAGCTTAAGCAAAAGTTCACCATAGTTCATTTCTTTCTTCCTTTGTTTTTTTTTTTGTTTTTTTTTTTCTACATTTGCAGATATTGAATACAGTGCCACCTGCCATGCTATATACTGCAGCTTCCTAAGTAACCTGATCAACAAAATCACAAGTGGTATAGCTCCATCATCACTCTACTTGCTAGAAACAGCAAAATCTTGGTTAATGAGCCAAGGAGGGAACTGTTTAATCTTCTCAAAGGCACATGGCCCAGTGGTTAGAGCATTGGGCTCACAATCATGAGGTTGTGAGTTTGATTTCCAGACTAGGCTTTGTGTTGTGTTCTTGAGCAAGACACTTTATTTCATGTTGTTCCAGTTCACTCAGCTGTAGAAATGAGCTGCGATATTACTAGTGCCAAGCTGTATCAGTCTTTGCCTTTCCCTTGGATAACATCAGTGGTGTGGAGAGGGGAGGGTGGTATGCATGGGTGACTGCTGGTCTTCCATAAAAAACCTTGCCCAGACTTGTGCCTTGGAGGGGAACTTTTTAGATGCAACCCTGTGGTCATATGGTTATTCGTGACCAAAGGGTGTTTTAACTCTGAGAATATCAACCAAATCTCTGTTAATAAGCTGACAGAAGGAGCCACTATGTAGCTGTCTGGCATGCTAGAAGAAGCAGTTAAAACTCTTTTAACTCTTTAGCATTCAGATTTCTCTGTCAAATGTAATCCTTATTCCTTTACATCATTTTGGGATTAATCATGCATTATCTTGTAGCTTAAAAAGGCAGCAAGCTGGCAGAATTGTTAGCATGCTGGATACCTTTCCTCCTTTTGGGGTTGACAAATTAAGTACCAGTTGAGTACTGGGGTCGATGTAATCGACTATCCCTCTTGCCCCAGTTTCAGGCCTTGTGCCTATAATAGAAAGGGTTATCTCATAGCTTAAAGATTTCAGTGATGTAATTTTTTTTTATTTTTAGAAGGACATTGTAAAGTAGGAGTGAGAGGCAGGATCTGGCCATTCTGAACATAAATCATAGAATATTTTGGCCAGGAACAACCAGTTTAAATGCTAAGGGGTTAAATCGCAATCTACTATTTCAAGAAGCAAGAACGATGAAGGAAAAGAAATAATGTAGTCTTTAAATTGCATTTTATTTGTAGAAAGCAGGCAAAAAATAGACATTAGATCTCAATGCAGTCCTTGGATTCACTGGATCTTGTCAAACCATCCAACCCATGGAACATGGACATTAAACAATAGTGGTGATGATGATGATGATATCAGTTTGATCAAAGGTCTGGCCTTGGGTTAAACAACAATCCTGTCTTCAACACCATTCCATCTCAATAAGCTGAGGGAACCTTCATGCTTTAATTCAACTTGTTAGTTTTAACCCTTTTTCTTGGGGATTAGCATCCTGCTTGGAGTCACCTTAGTTCTATGATACAAACTGCCTTGTTTTAAAGCGATCTAAATTAAAACCTATCAAAATTTATTTTTCTAAATTCTTCGTTATTTTCAACATTAATTGAAGCAAAGGTAGTGGATTTTAAAAGAGATATGGTAACAAAAGGGTTAATGTGATCTAAGTCAAAACCTTCCATCAAAATTTCATGTTAATTTATATTCCAAACATCAGCTTATTAATAATAAAGTTATTTTACCAACCGTTTCCTTATTTTCAAAATAATTGAAACCAACGTAGTATATTTCAACAGAAATACAGTAACAAAAGGGTTAAAGTGATCTAAATTAAAATCTTCTTCCATCAAAATTTCACATTAACCTGTTTGGTGCCAACCTGCCTGAAACCACTTCTGGCTCTGTAGTAGAAATGTCTTGTTTGCAAAAGACAGAGGAATGATGTAAAAAAATATGGATATTAATCCTTTTATCATATTTCTATTGAAATACGCCTTTATTTCAATTAATTTTCTGAATACTGAAGAATTTATAGAACTAACTTTGTCATTTATTGAGCTGGTGTTTGGAATATAAATTCACAAGAAGGTTGGATGGAAGAATTTAATTTGGCTCTTAACCCTTTTGTTACTATATTTCTGCTCTAATACTGTGCCTGTTTCAATTGATTTTGAAAATAATGAATTATTTAGAATAATTTTGTATTTATCAAGCTGGTGTTTGAAACAAATTAACATGCAATTCTGATGGAAATTTTTAATTAAAATCCCTTTAAAAAACTGGAAGTTTGAACATAGAACCAGAGGTGGTATCAGACAGGTTGGTTTCAAGAAGGTTAAGGGTGTTTCGGAAGAATCGGTTGTGTATTTAGAAAGAGAATGACATGAGTGGATACAAAGCTAGACAGTTTATAAGCTGCTAGTTCAAATATACTATTGGAATTTTTGCTCCATATATCTGATAAGCTGTGGGAAGAGAAGTTTTTTTTTTTTGTATTATTTCTTATTATACCACTTTCTTTATGTATCAATGCAGAAAGGGGGAGGCAGCAGGCTTTTCTGTGTAAATTATTTGTGGTAGACACATGTCTTTAACCAGAGAAAGTTTGCCAATGATCTAATTGATGCTAAGAAAACAAGAGTTTGGCACCAGCCATATGGATCAATTATGGTACATGAAAGGGGTAACTTATATAAATATATGCATATCTGTATGTATGTATGCAAATGTATGCATATATCTGTATGTATGTATGTATGTATGTATGCAAATGTGTGTGTGTGTCTTTGATTACTTGAAACATACACTGGAAATTTCCTTGCCTGAAAGACATGCACTTCTTCACTTAGTTTTGTTTTTGCAAAGAGAAACTCTCAGTAGTTATATGAACCAATCAAATTAAATTAAATTACTTTATGGTGATGAGTACTTTTCGTTTGTTATTAATACAAATACATACATCTCTTACTTGAAAAGCAGCAGGAAAGGCATCTATCTGTAAAAACAATGCTTCGGTAGCACATATAGATCTAACTCATGCTAGCATGGATAAAAGGAAGTGAAAATAATATATATATTCCATAACACATTTGTAGGACCATATCTTATTTGTACAAACAACATTTTGGCATGATTTCTACAATCAGATGTCTTTCTGGCACTTTGGGTGTTTCTTGGGGAGTCCACAGTTTGCAAGCATTTGAGGACCAGGTTTCTTGGTTTGAAGATACCTTCTCCCTCCTCCATTCCTTCTTCCCACTATTCTCAGAGGTCCTGTAAATTTTTATGGGTACTGCTTTCTCTCCCAACTAATATATATGTGTGTGTGTGTGTGTGTGTGTGTGTGTGTGTGTGTGTGTTAAATAAAATGAGACAACAAAGCCAAGGCTGTGTGGAATTTTCAATAAAGAGAAAGTTAGTCTTACAGCTGTTTCTGGGAAATTAGGGATATTCTCCATCAGAGACGATGTGAGATGGTTAAATAGAGGGAAATAGTAGAGTTCAATATAAGGAATTATTTTGGAAAAGGTTGGATAGAGGAAGTATAAAGGGAAATAAAATAAAAAAAATAAAAATACAATTAAAAATATATCTAGGATGTTATAGTTGCAGTTCCATTATCCAAGGAAAGTGGTGTGTGGAAGTGGTAAAAATGCTTCTTGTTTGTGGTATGTAAATTCCAATAGGAGTTCATATTTTGTCATTACAAGTGGAAAGTGTGGAAACATAGATCCCACATGCTGTTCATTGAAAGGGGTCTTGTGGTGTGAATGAAATTTTGAGAATGTAGTGATAGTATTAAATGGATAGAGAGGGGAGAAGAGATGTGTATGTTAAAATGGTCAAAAGGAATAGGTGATGAAAGAAAGAGGAAGAGAAAATGAAAACAAGGAGTGTTAGTTGGTG
>NC_142944.1:8238181-8285681 GCF_046866305.1 Octopus bimaculoides
TATGTATGATTCGAAGACAGATTTAACTTTGTATTGTAAGCTCCATTGGATATCTTTCTCCACAAATTTCATTACAAAATATTTTTCTCTACTGACTTGTGATAAGTACGATAAAAACAAAACAAAGCTCTAGTTGGATTTGTGTGCTCTTTTATACACTTGCCACAACATTTATCATCATCATCATCATCATCATTATTATTGTTGTTGTTGTTATAATTATTATTATTATTCAATTGTCTTATTTTTATTGTGTGCTTTCAGTGCACTACCAAGCACATTTCTGTATGCCTTGGGTATGTATTGTGATCTGTTTTTGTGTTGTTGTTTTTATTTGATCTTACTATTACTACTACTACAACTATTACTACTACCACCACCATTATTATTATTATTATTATTATTATTATTATTATTGTTGTTGTTGTTATTATATTTCCTTTGTTAAGTAGAAATGTCATAATCATAACAAATTCACATCTTAATGCATGCTCGAATAAGTTTTGAAATTTGATTAATCAGGATAATTTTGTTTAGTAAAACAAAAACGGAGAAAAAAAAAAAACATAAAAAGTAAAAAAATAAGAGGAAGAGAAAGAAAATGTTATATTATTTATCTATTTGTTTATTTATTGTTTTTATTCTTTTGAGCATCTGTTCTATTTTATGTAAGATTTCACAAATATTTATAAGCGATCAAAATAAATATCATCATATGTTGTCAGTATTTGCAAGAATTAAAAAAGAAAACAACAACAACAAAAACCCGAACCACACAGGAAAGACCTGACACTGATGCCTTCAAATTTCAAATCATCTCACAACCTGCCATTGCCGCTGCCACCACCACCACCACCACCACCACCACCACCACCACCACCACCACCACCACACCTTTTCTTCCTGTTCCTTTTTCTCCCAAATCACCTGCTGGAGTTTGAATGTATAACTGACTAACCTTAATAATGATCCCATTCACACCGATTTCAGACCCTATACCCATGTTAGTAAAAAAAAAGCAATTATTGTTGAAGCAGAATGTTTGAAAAATCCCAGGAAAATACCTTGCAATACCACTGGCTCTTTACATTCTGAATTCAAACTCTAACAAGGTAAACTTAGCCTTTAATTCCTCTGAACTCAATAAGACCAAGTAGCAGTCAAGACGTGGGTAGGGGGGCATTAGTTTAATTGACCAAATATACACGCGCACACACACACACACACACACGTATATACATATAAGAAATTAAATAGATGTCAAGACAATAAGAAATTATGTAATCAACTTCATTAGCTTACAGCTGTTTCTTCTAGAAGATACAATGCACTCATTGAATGCTTCATCAGAGCTTCAAAATGAAGTGCTTTGAGTTCTAACACCATACTATTTTGTTCACTTTGTTTATTTGCATTCATACATACAGTTGCTTTGTCATTTTTTTCTGGGGTGTGCCTTATTTTTTTTATTTTTTTATTATTATTATTATTATTATTATTATTATTATTATTATTATTATTATTATTATTATTATTATTATTATTATTATTACTATTATTAAGGTGGTGAGCTGGCAGAATCATTAGTGGCCTGGATGAAATGCTTAGCAGTATTTTGCTTGTCACTACATTCTGAGTTCAAATTCTGCTGAGGTCGACCTTGCCTTTCATCCTTTTGGGGTTGTTAAATTAATTACCAGTGAAATGCTGGGGTCGATGTAAATGACTAGTCCTCTCCCCACAAATTCCAGGCCTTGTGCCTTTTGTAGAAAGGATTATCATCATCATCATCATTCTTCTGGTTATGAACTGGCAGAACCATTAGCACACTGGGTAAAATGTTAAGCAGTATTTTGTCTCTCTTTATGGTCTGAGTTTAAATCTCACCAAGGTTGACTTTGCCCTTCATCTTTTCGGGGTTGATAAAATAAGTATCAGTTAAATGCTGGGGGTTGATGTAATCAACTTACCCAATTTCCTGAAATTGCTGGCCTTGTGCTAAAAAAATTGAAACCATTATTAAGTTAGTGAGTCAGCAGAATCATTTGCATATTGGACAAAATGCTAGGCACCATTTCATCGGATTTAAAGTTCTGAGTTCAAATTCTGCTGAGGTAAACTTTGTTTTTCACCTGTTTGGAGTCAATGAAATAATTACTAGCTGAGCACTGAGCGTTGGGGTTAATGTTATCAACCAGTCCCCTCTCACCAAATTTCCTCTTTGGCCAGGCCCACATCAACTTTTTCAAGTTTCACTTGAGAAGGAAGTTGAGGGCAGAGAGGGATGTGTTGCCTTGTAACAGGTTTGTTGAGGGGGGGGATGCTGGAAGAAGGGTCATAGTGAAAGGACCAATTCTGAGCATGCACCTGTAAAAAGGGAATCAAAGGAGAAGGGCTTTTGATCCATTGTTCAGGCACCTGTGTTTTTTGTGGGGTTTTCCATGAGGACCTTAAAGTACCTCCCCTATTGGGAGTTTTAATTTGTTCAATTTTTATTGTTATTACATTCTATACATGCGAAAACCCATTGTATCATTCTGTTTTTGTCTTTTATGTTGTTGCATGTTATTTAATGTTTTGTATGTGAGCCCTTGTGGCTAATAAAAGAATAAATTATTACTATTATAGTAGACGTCACACAGTATACAATATCATGATGTTGATTGAAGATATTGTGTCTACCAGGGGTTTTTGTACTGTCAAGTCAGAACAAGGACCTCAGACAGACAATACTTTACGCAATATGTGTGCAGTTCCAGGTAATGCCGACTTTTGCAATACACCTAGATTGTAGGGTATTTCTAAAATTTTCATATTTATTTTTTCAAATTGAACCCAATGCTCCGATGACAATAGGAATAACATTTATGTTTGACTCTCATAACTGCCACATCTTAGCGATCTCAATTCTCAGATCTCCATATTTATCAACCTTTCCTCTTTCTTTCATCATGATGATATTATTATTATTATTATTATTATTATTATTATTATCATCATTATTATTATGATGGCAAACTAGCAGAATTGTTAGCAGGCTGGGCAAAATGCCCACCAGCATTTTGTCTGTCTTTATGTTCTAAGCTCAAATTCTGCTCAGGTCGACTTTATTGTTTTGGGGGGTTGATAAAATAAGTAGCAGTGAAACACGGGGGTCAATGTAATAGACTGGTCCCCTCATGCTAAATTTCAAACCTTGTGTCTATAGTAGAAAGGATTATTATTATTATTGATATTATTATTAAACAAATTTTGTTTAATAACTTCTGCTAAGTTTATAAATGTATTCTGACAAGCTGTTGATTGTAATGTGTAGGAATATGTTTACAATTAATAAACACAAACCTCCTGTCTTGTGAACCAGATGTATTCATTCACACACATATTTATAATGAATGTATACACATAAACATACATATATACACACATACATACACACATATATACATACATATGCACATGTACACGTATACATACACACATATATACATACATATGCACATGTACACATATACATACACACATACACATATTTTCAAACACATGCATACGCACACAGATATACCTCACCATACGCCATTTTGGGCTACACTTTTTCTTTTCAACTTTATGTTGCTTTTCTTTTAAAGAAATAAACCTTAACTTTGATTGATTTATCTAACTTTACGCTGCTCACAGCAAAGTTATTTTTAAAAAAATTAGATATTAAGCAAAAAAAAAAAACCCACCTAAAAACCAACACTAAAGTGGGAAATCAAATTAAATCAAATAAAATACTTGTGAAAATATGCACAAACCATTCGTTAAAACAAATATAAGCTAATAAAGATTTAAAAACTGTCTTTCATGCTATGCTGCTGTTTTGTTTAAATTCAGTTGCCTATCTTTGAACCTATTACCAATATAAGTTGAGGTGTGCTTGTGTGTATGTATATATATATATATATATATATTAATAGTTATCGCCAAGCCAACATGGCAGTCCAAAAAATAGGACGAATGCTGCCGTTTTATATATATATATATATATATGTGTGTGTGTGTGTGTGTGTATGTATGTATGTATGAATATATGTGTCTTTATATGTACGAATGAATGTATATGTGTGTATATATAAGTATGAATATATGTATATATATGTGTAATATGTACATATATTTTAAACATAACCTATGTGTGTGTGTGTGTGTGTGTGTGTGTGTGTGTGTATATATATATATATATATATATATATATATACATATATATAAATACATATATATATATATGTATGTATAATGATGTGTAAAAGTAAGAGCCAAGAATTCAGGTGTAGGAAGTTAGTAAGCTTCAAGCAGTCCATAGAACATATAAAAAAAGCAACTTTCAGGAACAATAGTCATCTATTGATGAGGGTTGTAGGCTTTCCCATATCGAAGTTTGATAAGCTAGAAAGTTATTTTAATCTCTCTTTCTCTGTAACCGCCTACACTTCTTTTTGCAAAATAGGGGTAGTTTATCCTGTTCAGGGTATATTATTAGCATTATAATGCGATTGAGAATTTAAAATCACTTCTTCAACTTTCTAAGACATCTCAACGCTTCTAAAAGCAAACTTTGTTTGTTTGTTTACGTTTATCGTAATTTGAATTTAATATTATATATATATATATATATATATATATTGGGTTGGTGCAGAATTATTGTGGCTTTTTCCAACAAATTTTATTCAACAAAAGCAATAAGAATATTCAACAAAATCAACTTTAAATGACAGTCTGACCGTCTGCCAAGCAAATGGGAAGCAGTATTTGAAGTAGATGGTGAATATGCTCCGGAATAATCATTTAAAGATGTTTTTGTTACATGTTGTTATTGTTTTTGTTGAATAAAATTTGTTGAAAAAAAAGTCGCAATAATTATGCACCAACCCAATATCTGCGTTCCTTTCTGTGGAAGAGCATAGGCTCGAAACGTTAAAGACTTTTTCAATTCCCGAGCATTATATTAATACATCTATTTGTTGTCTACACCACCTGTCTTCGTCTGTTGTTTTTTTTGTGAATTCTCCCATTATATAAAAGCACTACTGATGCCTTATTTCTAGTGAGACAGTTGCAGGAGAAATACCTAGCTAAGGATAAACCTCTGTACCTGGCTTTCGTTGACATGGAGAAAGCCTTTGACAGGGTCCCCCGATCCCTTATCTGGTGGTCAATGAGGAAACTTGGGATAGAAGAATGGTTAGTGAGAGCTGTGCGAGCCATGTACAGAGATGCTGCCAGTAAGGTGAGGGTTGGAAATGAGTACAGCAATGAATTCCGGGTAGAGGTAGGGGTCCACCAAGGTTCCGTCCTCAGCCCCCTCTTATTTATCATAGTCCTCCAGGCAATCACAGAGGAGTTCAAGACAGGTTGCCCCTGGGAGCTCCTCTATGCTGATGACCTTGCCCTAATTGCGGAGTCACTATCAGAACTAGAGGAGAAGTTTCAGGTGTGGAAGCAAGGTCTAGAATTGAAGGGCCTTAGAGTCAACCTAGCTAAAACCAAAATCCTAATAAGTAGGAAGGTAGATAAAACACAAACCCCTTCAGGTAGATGGCCCTGCTCAGTATGTAGAAAAGGAGTAGGTAGTAACTCTATAAGATGTACCCGGTGCAAGCTATGGACACATAAGAGGTACAGCAACATCAAAGGCAGGTTAACTAGCAAGTTAGTTTTTGTTTGTGGCAGATGTTCAGGTGCAATAAAGACTGTAAACAAACAGGAAACAACTTCTATCTCATTCCAGGGTGAAAAACTAGAGGTAGTCGATAGCTTCCGCTATCTGGGCGACCAAGTTAGTAGTGGGGGTGGGTGCGCTGAAAGTGTAGCTGCTAGAATAAGAATAGCCTGGGCAAAGTTTAGAGAGCTCTTACCCCTGCTGGCGACAAAGGGACTCTCACTCAGAGTAAAAGGCAGACTGTATGACGCATGCGTACGAACAGCCATGCTACATGGCAGTGAAACATGGGCTGTAACTGCTGAGGACATACGTAAGCTCGCAAGGAATGAAGCCAGTATGCTCCGTTGGATGTGTAATGTCAATGTGAATACCCGTCAGAGTGTAAGTATCTTGAGAGAAAAGCTGAACATTAGAAGCATCAGTTGTGGTGTGCAAGAGAGACGATTGCGCTGGTATGGACATGTGGTGAGAATGGATGAGGATAGCTGCGTGAAAAAGTGCCACACCCTAACAGTTGAGGGAACCCGTGGAAGAGGTAGGCCCAGGAAGACCTGGGCTGAGGTGGTGAGGCAAGACCTTCGTACATTGGGCCTCACCGAGGCGATGACTACTGACCGAGACCTTTGGAAATGTGCTGTGCGTGAGAAGACCCGGCAAGCCAAGTAAGATTGTTGCCAGTGCCCCTGGACTGGCTCTTGTGCGGGTGGCACATGAGATGCACCATTTTGAGTGTGGCCGTTGCCAGTACCGCCTGACTGGCTCCCGTAGGATTTTCGAGTGAGATCGTTGCCAGTGCCCCTGGACTGGCTTGTGCGGGTGGCACATAAAAGACACCATTTCGAGCGTGGCCGTTTTCGTGCGGGTGACACGTAAAAGCACCCACTACACTCTCTGAGTGGTTGGTGTTAGGAAGGGCATCCAGCTGTAGAAACTCTGCCAAATTAGATTGGAGCCTGGTGTTGCCATCCGGTTTCACCAGTCCTCAGTCAAATCGTCCAACCCATGCTAGCATGGAAAGTGGACGTTAAACGATGATGATGATGATGATGATGATGATATATATATAGTTCATAGAGGAGAATCAGATATTCCCCATATAGAATACACCTAACATCACTCAAGAGCTTTAAACTTGAGCGGGTAGAGGAGTAAATGTATGTATATGCAAGTTAGTTAACAAAGAATATTAAATACAAAAGCAGTATATATACTTACATATAAAAAGATCTTACACAAAAGCATTAGTATCATTTCTATTCTGTGTAAGCTTTTTATACATAAATATATATATATATACTTCTTTTGTACCCATTTGTTACCAACCGGGCTGTAACTACCTCTGGTTCTGAGTACAAATGTCTTGTTTTCATAAGTTTTGAATTAAAATCTTCCACCAAACCTTAGTCACAATTTGTGTTCCTAAAACTAGCTGAATGATAACTAAGTTATTTTACTAAATTCCTTGTTATATTTAAAGTAATTGAAAGAAACACAAAGCATCTAAACAGAAATATGGTAACAAAAGGGCTAAAATATATAATAGAGAAACAATTCTTAACCCTTTAGATACCAACTCACTTGAAACCACCTCTGGGTCTGTAGTACAAATGTCTTGTTTACAAAAGTTCTGAATTAAAATCTTCCACCAAACTTTAGTTACAATTAATGTTCCTAACACTATCTTAATGATAACTAAGTTATTTTACTAAATTCTTTGTTATATTTAAAATTAATAGAAAGAAACACAGAGCATCTCAATAGAAATACAGTAACAAAAGGGTTAAAATATATAATAGAGAAACAATTCTTAACCCTTTAGATACTAACCCAGCTGAAACCACCTCTGGCTCTGTAGTACAAATGTCTTGTTTACAAAAGTTCTGAATTAAAATCTTCCACCAAACCTTAGTCACAATTTATGTTCCTAACACTAGCTGAATGATTACTAAGTTATTTTACTAAATTCCTTGTTATATTTAAAATTAATTGAAAGAAACACAGAACATCTCAACAGAAATATGGTAACAAAAGGGTTAAAATATATAATAGAGAAACAATTCTTAACCCTTTTGATACCAACCCAGCTGAAACTGCCTCTGGCTCTGTACTAAAAAAAAGTTATTTTACTAAATTCTTTGTTATATTTAAAATTAATTGAAAGAAACACAGAGCTTCTCAACAGAAATACAGTAACAAAAGGGTTAATATTCTTTGTATATTAAATTCTGCTGAGGTTGACATTGCCTTTCATCTTTCGGAGTTGATAAATTAAGTACCAGCTGCGTACTGCAGTCGATCTAATTGACTGGCCCCTCCCCCAAAAATTTCGGACTTTGTGCCTACAGTAGAAAAGACTATTCTTTGTATATTGACCTACATAGCTTGTTTATCCTTACATTTACTGCTTTCTCTCTCCCGATATCACTTACTCAAGGTGTCACACAGTGGAACTGAACCCAGAACTATGTGGTTGGGAAGCAAGCTTCTTATCACACAGCCATGCTTATGCCTATATATATATATATATATATATATATATATATATATATATATATATATATACATATATATATATATATATATAAAAATACACACACACATAATGTGCATTCACACACACACACACATATATATTATCATTATTATTATTTAAAACAGTTTGGTTTGGCTCCATGCAATTCAGTTTGGTAATCTGAGCCCAAATGAACAGGGTTTCTGTTAGAAGCCCAAGAAACTTTAAGTCAGTGAATTCAAACTAAACTGTTTTAAATAATATATAGCTCTTAGTAAATGTGTCGAATGCTTTCTTTTTCTGCTTGTTCACTCACTTGTGTGAGTGAGTGTGTGTGTGTGTGCATATATATATATATATATATATATATATATATATATACAGAAAAACAAAAGATGAAGACAGGTGAATAAGCAAAAAGCAGGTGTATTAGTTTGGCGCTCAGGAAGGTGAGAAAGTCTTTTACATTGAGCCTGCACTCTTCAACAGAAAGGAAATAAAAAGAGAGAGAAAAAAAAAACGTGGATTTAGCAGTCAATATATGTATATATATATATATATATATATATATATATATATATATATATATATATATATATATATATATATATATATATATATATAGGTAAAGACTCCCTCTGATCATGAATGACCATGGGATTGCATCTAGAAAGTTCCCTTCCAAGGCACAAATCTGGTCAAGGCTGTTTATGGAAGATCATTAGTTGCCCATGCATACCAACCTCGCCTTCTCCCCACCACTGATGTTATCCAATGGAAAGGCAAAGGCTGATACAGCTTGGCATCAGTGATGTCGCAACTCATTTCTACAGCTGAGTGAACTGAAACAACATGGAATAAAGTGTCTTGCTCAAGAACACAACATGCAGCTCAGTCTGGGAATCGAACTCACTACCTCATGATTGTGAGCCTGATGCTCTAAGCACTGAGCTATGCACCTTGGTTTTAATAAAACAGTATAATACTCTACCCTTGGTATTCAAGTTCTATTTTCCCACCTTATTTTGCACCATTATGCTTACTTGTGTTTATACAAATAATATACAACAATATCTTTATCTTTCATCTTCTGATTGTGTCAGTCATTGGACGGCAGCCATGCTGAGGCACAACCTTAAATGATTTAGTTTAACAAATGCACCCCAATACTTATTTTTCTAAAGCTTGGTACATATTCCATCAGTTCCTTTTGCTGAACCACTAGGTCACAAGGACTTAAACAAACCAATACCAGTTGTCAAGTGGTGGTGGGTGGAATGAATGCAAACACACACACACACACCTATAATATGAATTTATATATAGGTGAAGGAGTGGCTTGATGGTAAGTAGCTTACTTACTAACCACATGGTTCCGGGTTCAGTCCCAATGTGTGGCACCTTGGGCAAGTGTCTTCTACTATAGCTTTGGGCTGACCAAAGCCTTGTGAGTGGATTTGGCAGACAGAAACTGAAAGAAGCCTGTCGTATATATATATATATATGTATGTATTTGTTATATGCGTGTCTATTTGTCCCCCCACCATAGCATGACAACCGATGATGGTGTGTTTACTCCCCCATAAGTTAGTGGTTTGGCAAAAGAGACCGATAGAATAAGTACTAGACTTTGTTCAACTAAAGGCGGTGCTCCAGCATGGCCGTTGTCAAATGACTGAAACAAGTGAAAGAATGAAAGAATATGACAAGCTTCTTTCAGTTTTTGTTTAGCAAATCCACCCACAAGGCTTTGGTTAGCTGAGGGCAATAGTAGAAGACACTTACCTCAAGTACCATGCAGTGGAACTGAACCCAGGACCACATGATTGGGAAGCACACTTCTTACCACACATCCAAGCATGCACCTATATGCACACACACACACACACACACACACTTGATGTATGCAATTGGAAAAGCACTAAACTGAACTAGCCATCTTGTGTATCAGACTTTATGTATATATACCTTGAAAAGGATGATGCTGTGGCTTTTGCTGAGAGAAAATTCTTTTGTAGACATGCTGTGTTAAAAATTATACAGAATAGAGCCTAATAAACATGGTTCCAGCTGAAGCTCTCAAGAACACCAGATATGTTTCGACCACTTTTGATCTCAGCAATGACATGTACTTACAAATCACATGTCCAGATGAAATGTGCTCTCTCCACTATATATGAAACTGGAAAATACATTCACTGGTATTGGGAAAAGCCCCTAGGGCTGAATAAAAATTCAGTGTATGCAACTGAAACAACATTTAATTAAAATGTACGTCTGTCTGTCTGTCTATCTACATGCACACATATCTAATATACATATGTGTGTGTATGTGTGTGCAAGTGTGTATATCAATGTATATATAAATATGTATGTATGTATGAGTGTAAAATACATGTTAATTATATGTATTCATGCATTGCCAAGGAATCATAAAGGATTGCCTAATTTATATATACATATACACACAAATATATACATGTAACAATATATATATATATACACACACACACACGTGTATTTTTACATAAAACAACTTATCTTTGAAATAATATTTTGCAAAATAAATTCGATATTCTTAAACACACACATACACAAACACATGCGTACACACATATTTCAAGAGGGAAGTTTGACATTTAGAATTATTAAATCATGCAATACGCATATCTTTTGGCATATAAATATTTTAACAGGGTTTATAATTTTTCCTGTTTTCCTTATTATTTATTTAGAACAAGAGCAATCAATTACAAATTTGAAAATGTGATAAATGATCTCCTCTGGTGTTGATAATGGAGACGACAACAAGTATATAGAATATGCCATATCACTTGTTTTCCATTAATTTTGTTTGATATTCTACATTAATCCAATAACAAAAGAAAGAAAAAACAGGCAGTGTTATAAAAACATTTAGTGTTTGTATGTGAGTATGTATATCATCATCATTAACGTGATGTAACGTCTGTTTTCCATGCTCGCATGGGTTGGACAGTTTGATAGGAACTCGCAAGGCCAGGAGTTGAATCAAGTTCCATTGTTTGTTCTGGAATGGTTTCTACGGGTGGATGTCTTTCCTAACACCAACCACTTTAAAGAGTGTACTGGGTGCTTTTTCCATGGCACCAGCAGTACCAATATCAGTACTTTTAACGTGACACCAGCACTAGTGCTTTCCACATGGCACCAGCAGTTTTTTTTTATGTGGAACCAGCACCAGAGCTTTTTTTACATGGCACCAATACCAGTACTTTTAATGCGGCACCAGTACCATTGCTTTTTATGTGGCACCAACACCACCAGTGATTTTTATATGGCACCAGTACCACCAGGGCTTTTTTATGTGACACCAACAACACCAGTGGTTTTATGTGACACTTTTTTTATGTGGCGCCAGCACTGACAGGATCACCAAGTACCTGGCAAGACAAAACCCCTCAACAAGGAGGTCGGGGAGTGGTGTTGAGGTTTTGTGACTTTGTGCCAGTTGAGAGATTCAAGGTATAAATGGGACACATACGTATAACTGTCTTGCTGTGGAGTAGACACACGGATACTCCAGTTGGAAAACAAGAGAAAGTGAGTTGAAAAGATAGGGAGTTTGGGGTGTGAACGTGTATGTGTGTGGGTGGTCTTTCTTTTATGGCTTACCTCTCTGTTGTTTCAGTCACTGGACTGTGGCCATGCTGGGGGCAATATCCGAAGGGTTTTAGTCAAACAAATCAACCCCCACACCCAATATTTATTTATTTATGCTTAGTACATACTCTTTTGGTCACTTTTTGCTGAATCAGTAAGTCATGAGGATGTAAACAAAGCAACACTGGCTGTCAAGCAGTGGTGGGGGCAAACACGAACATGTATACATATAAGGAAAAGAATGAGAGAGAGAGAGAGAGAGAGAGAGAGAGAGAGAGAGAGAGAGAGAGAGAGAGTAACAGGAAATTGCAAAATATGAATTAAAAAAAAAAACGAAGTGGTGGGAGGTGGAGACAAAGCACAAATACAAAACATATAATCATCATCATTTCACATCTGCTTTTCATGCTGGCATGGGTTGGACGGTTTGACTGAAAACTGGCTAGTCAGAAGACTGCACTATACTTCGCTGTCTGTTTTGGCAGGGTTTTTACAGCTGGTTGCCCTTCCTAACACCAACCACCCTGCAGAGTGGACAGAATGCTTTTTATGTGTCACCAGCACAAGCAAGGTCAGTTTTGGCATGGTTTTTACAGCAAGATGCCCTTCCAAATGCCAACCACTTTTGGTAAGCACTATCCAAAATCTCAGAAAATCAAGAAACATGACCAAACAGTCTAAGCTGATGCTGCCAAATAATATTTCTTTCTGTTGGTGCCAGCATAATTGAATCATAACAGAACTTGCCTTTCAAGATTATTGAATCATCATAAAACAGCCACAATGTGATGGACCCTTAATGTAAAGAAGCAGCTGTGAAAGGAAGACACCATACGAAACAACAATGACCTTTATCTTAAAATCCTCAATGCTTAACCCTTTTGCGGGCAACCTGCCTGACGTTGCTCTTGGTTCTATGATATAGATTTTCTGCTTTAACCCTTTAGCATTCAGATTACTCTGTCAAATACTCTGCTTATTCTCTCTTTGACTTGTTTTAATTATATGATTGCGGCCATGCTGGAGCACCACCTTCAATCAAACAAATCGACCCCGGGACTTATTCTTTATAAGCTTGGTACTTATTCTGTTGGTCTCTTTTTGATGAACCACTGAGTTACGGGGATGTAAGCACACCAACATTAGTTGTCAAGCGATGGTAGGGGTGGGGGAAAACACACACACATATATACAGTAATCCCTTGACTATCCAAAATCCCCAGAGGTAGGTGAAAATCCACTAGGTGGAAACAGTACTGTACTGTATACTTTTTATTATTATTTTTATAATTTGTATATATTTATTCTATTATAAATGCAAAACAACACCATGGAAGAATCGACGTAAATAATGAATAATAATTGCGATAGGTGAATCGTGATATGGTGAGGAATTACTGTACATGACGGGCTTCTTTCAGTTTCGATCTACCAAATCCACTCACAAGGTTTTGTTCAGCCTGAGGCTATAGTAGAAGACACTTTCCCAAAGTGCCACACAATGGGACTGAACCTGGAATATTGTGACTGGAAAACAAGCTTCTTACCACAGAGCCATGCATAATCTCGTTGCTTTTGAGATTTCATTGTAGTGATTGTTCATTTTTAGACTGACATTGTAGGCTAAATGTAAGAGGCCAGATCTGATCAGTTTGAACATAAAACAGAATATTTGGGCTGGAATAAAAGGCGGCGAGCTGGCAGAAACGTTAGCACACCGGGCAAAATGCCTAGCAGTATTTTGCCTGTCGTTATGTTCTGAGTTCAAATTCCGCCGAGGTTGACTTTGCCTTTCATTCTTTCGGGGTCGATAAATTAAGTACCAGTTACACACTGGGGTTGATGTAATTGACTTAATCCATTTGTCTGTCCTTGTTTGTCCCCTCTATGTTTAGCCCCTTGTAGGCAATAAAGAAATTAGAATATTTGGGCTGGATATGGCCAGTTTGAATGCTAAAGGGTTTAAATATTTGGCTGGTTTAAATGCTAAGAAGCAAGCTTCTTATCACAAAGCCACTCCTATATAATTCTTCATTATCTTCAAAATTAAATGAAACAAGGATAATGGATTTCAAGAGAAATATGGTAAAATAGGTTTAAAGTAATCTAAATTAAAACCTCACATCAAAATTTTGTATTATGTTTCTCAAACACCAGTTTAATAACGACAAAGTTATTTTACTAAACTTTTTATTATCTTCAAACTTAACCGAAACAAAGGTAATGCAATAAAAATACAGTAATGAAAGGGTTAAGAAGTATAAGACAAAATTTGTTGCACTCAATACTGAGGATTTAGTGAGGCCACGGGCCCAAATTTTATAGGGATGGCAGTGCAATCAAAGAACCATGGTGAAAGGGTGTAATCATAGGAGTTTGTTGCTTAAATCCTAGTCACACTTAACCAAACAAACCTAAGATCAAAGGCTTTCCAGTCATGACCACCCTTTCTTAATTTTCTATGACAAGGAACCTGGGATCACATTATCTAAGGTTACTCTTTTCTTAAGATAATAGGACATGATTTGAGGGAGACTGTGGCTGCTATTTCTAGCGGGTCAAATTACTATGCAGAAGATCCCCTCATTGGCTTCCAATGAAGGAATTATGGTGAAAGGGAAGGGGCTGTGGGAAAGGGGGAGAGGGAGGGTAAAATGGATGTGTGGCAAAGCGGTTGGGATAAGTGGTAGTAGTGGGGGATGAAAGGACTGTGGTAAAGCCTATTTTGGTGAAGGGGTTTTGTTCTTGCAGAAAAGGAGTGAAGTGGATGTGGTGAAGAGAGTGTTATAAAGGGGATTAGGGAGAGGGAAGAGTTAGGGGTCTAATGAAAAATGCCATGCAGGGGTGTGGAGAAGGTGATGCAGAGGGTGTGTAACAAAGACATAGTGAGTGGAGTAGGGGACAGAGTAGGTGGGGAGTGAAGGTATGTGTGTGTGTGAGAGAGAGAGATAGAGAAAGAGAGAGGGAGATAAAGAGGTGTGGTGAATGGGCAGGGGTGTGTAGTGTGTTGAATCAAACCAATTATGTTCATTAAATATTTTGTGAATTAACTCCATAGGGCTAGTACTTACACTTTTGTGGCCATGCTGGAGCACCGCCTTAAAGGGTTTTAGTCGAACAAATTGACTTCCAGGACTTATTATTTATTTAAGCTCAGTACTTATTCTAATCAGTCTGTTTTGCTGAACCACTAAGTTACAGGGAAGTAACACACCATCACTGGTTGTCAAGCAGTGACGAGACAAAGACAGATATGAACACAGACACATACATATGCGCGCGTGCACGCGCGCACAGGCTTCTTTCAGTTTCCGTTTACCAAATCCACTCACAAGGTTTTGGTTGGCCTGAAACTATAGTAGAAGACACTTGCACAACGTGTCACGCAGTGGGACTGAACCCAGAACCATGTGCTTTGTGAGCAAGCTTTTATAATGTTTAAGCAGAAAATAAGAGAGAGAGAGAGAGAGAGAAAGAGGGAGGGGGTATGAAAGTTCTTCCTGTATAAGAAAATATCAGTTAATAGCAGGTAACCTTTCTAGAAGCTTTGGTAACTTTCCCAGCGAGGAACATTTAATGCAATGTAGGTAGAACGAGGAATATACAATAAACGATCAGTAAACCAGGAATTGGTTGTCCAATAGTTTAGTTATTTAACCATTTTAACCTCAAGTGTTGATGGACACATTGGCTTACTTCACAGTCTTTGCATTCTATTTGTAATTCAGTATTTGACACACAACAGAACCAACATCCAAACCCCATGGTGTAAGTTATACCTTAAAGGATTTATGCTTTGAACAAACCTTCAGAAAACTAACCCATTTGGCATTGGGAAGGCCATCCAACAGACAGCAGAGCTTGGGCATAGGCCCTCCAGCTCCTGTCAAACCATTCAAATGATGCTAGTATGGAAAATGGTTGTTAGCACTCTGTCACTTACGACATCGAGGGTTCCAGTTGATCCGATCAACGGAACAGCCTACTCATGAAATTAACGTGCAAGTGGCTGAGCACTCCACAGACACGTGTACCCTTAACGTAGTTCTCGGGGATATTCAGCGTGACAGTGTGACAAGGCTGACCCTTTGAATTACAGGCACAACAGAAACAGGAAGAAAGAGTGAGAGAAAGTTGTGGTGAAAGAGTACAGCAGGGTTTGCCACCATCCCCTGCCGGAGCCTCGTGGAGCTTTTAGGTGATTTCACTCAATAAACATTCACAGCGCCCGGTCTGTGAATCGAAACCGCGATCCTATGACCGCAAGTCCGCTGCCCTAACCACTTGGCCATTGCGCCTCCACATGGAAAATGGACATTAAATGATAATGATTATGATGATGACTGTTGTTAGTCCATATGCAGTCTTATTGATTCTATGACAAAAATCAGCAACCCTTCATCAATAATCTGTCAATCATTCATGTACTACTATGTAGATGGCGCAACCATCTACTTGATTTCTGTATTACTTAAATCCACTAGTAAATGTCAATAATTTGCAATTTCATCAATAACAATCTCTTCCATATCTGATTAGTTTATAGGTTTATAGACATGAACCTGAAAGTAGTCTGAGCCTGCTAGAAATAGCAGCCAAATCTTCTTCAGTTCACATACTGCTGACTGGAAGAGGGGGAAAAGTATACTGAACTGCACAGTAAGGAATATGTCATGGAATATCACTTGACCATAGGTCTCAGTCAGGACTGACCTGTGGCTAAATAACATGATTTGTAAACAAAAGAATACACGTTACTTAGTTTTAATCAGGAATCAGTTAAATGCTACTCCAAGAACACACAACAATGTACCATTTCTATTGAAAGACTTGTTTCCTTAAGGAACAAAACTGGGTTGGGGTGGAGGAAAGTCAAGTAAACAACATAAATAAACCTAACAACATAGAACTAGCAATAGAATGGCAGCCCCAACAACACAACACCATGTATAATTACATTACCACATAGATACAGACCTAACAAGACCATGACAGGCATAACAATTCTGCAACACAAACCCAGCATTGTTAACAGTAACATTGTGTTGCAGAATTGTTATGCCTGCCATGGTGTTGTTAGGTCTGTATAAAATACAGGACTAACAACGTTGCAGGCATAGCAATTCTACGACATGGACCTAACAACGGCATGATTAAACCATGACTATATGGTTGGGAAGTAAACTTTTTGGCACAGAGCCATGCCTGTTAATAATAATAATAATAATAATAATAGTAATGATTATTATTATTATTAAGACAGTGAGTTGGCAGAATTGTTAGCATGCCGTAGGAGTGGCTGTGTGGTAAGCAGCTTGCTTACGAACCACATGGTTCCGAGTTCAGTCCCACTGTGTGGCACCTTGTGCAAGTGTCTTCTACTATAGCCTCAAGCCGACCAAAGCTTTGTGAGTGGATTTGGTAGACAGAAACTGAAAGAAGCTTGTCGTATATGTGTATGTATATATATATATATATATATATATATATATATATATATATATATATATATATATATATATATATATATATATATATATATGTCTGTGTGTGTGTGTATATGTTTGTGTTTGTCCCCCCAACATCGCTTGACAACCGATGGTGGTGCGTTTACATCCCCTGTAACTTAGCGGTTTGGCAAAAGAGACCGATAGAATAAGTACTAGGCTTACAAAGAATAAGTCCTGGGGTCGATTTGCTCGACTAAAGGTGGTGCTCCAGCATGGCCATAGTCAAATGACTGAAACAAGTAAAAGAGTAAAGAGTATGCCAGACAAAATGATTAGCGACATTTTGTCTGTCTTTATGTTCTGAGTTCAAATTCTACCAAGGTAGAATTTGCCTTTCATCCTGAGGGGGTGGGGGTGTCAGTGAAATAAGTACCAGTTATGCACTGAGGTTGATGTAATCAACACTTCCCTTCTCCCCCAAATTTCAGGCCTTGTGTCTATAGTAACAAAGAATTATTACCTGAATAAGAACAGCTTGAACCAAGCTAACTAAGAGATCCATTCACTGAAGGTACAACACCGGCAATGTCTTCATTAATTCACTTTACTGATTAAATGAGCAAAAGAATTGAAGATTGTAAAAAAAAAAAAAAAAAAAGGACACATACATCTATGTGTGTGTGTGTGGTGTTTTATATAAGTAAGCCAAAAAATTTAAAGAAAACATGCAAAAATATATTTCATCACTTCTTTGTCTTGGCAACTGAGGTAATGAATATGCTTTACTGATTAAATCTTGGAAGATGGAAATGTACTTGGTCTTTGTTGTTGTTTTTTTTCTTCTTCTTGAAATAAATGCACTCCAAATTGTACTGTTTTTATCCACCCCTCATGTTCAGAAAAATGGGGGGGGGGAGGAGCCAAAGAACCTGATGTTGATTGAGTTATCTTGCTTAGATAAATGTTTATAGATTTTCAAAAATCATCAGAGGGAATTTTTTTTTTTATTTACTGATAATCTCATAAATGTTCTAGTTCAGTCTGTATCTCATGTGATTTTGATATGTATATATACACACATACACACACATATAGGAACATGTACATGTACATATATATTAATTGTGCAGCCATCTGGCTCACCAGTCCCCAGTCGAACCGTCCAACCCATGCCAGCATAGAAAGCGGACGTTAAACGATGATGATGATGATGATGATGAAGTGTACAATATTATATACCCATTATGGCTGATCTTACCAATTAGTTTCGCATCAGGGGAGCAATGGAGTGTTAGGTAACTGTCCACTTATGTAATCCTGCGCTCTTCAGAGGTAGGTGCTATGGAATGAAGTATGATAGTCACCATACTTCATTCTATAACACTCCATTAAACCCTCGGTGTGAAACCAATTGGTAAGATTGGCTGTAATGGATATATAATACTGTACATTTCAATTAATATACCCACTCTACTGACAAATATACGAGTACATTTTTTTCTGACTTATGAACTCTTAGACGACTTACACGCATATACATATATAAATCCATGTATGTATATATATATATATATATATATACATATATATATATATAAATGCACTGCTGTGAAATTCGAGTCGCGAGACAAACTCATTTCCAATTTACACAAGAAAATTTTTTATATCCTCCACAACGTGTATTGAGCATTACATTATACATACAAACATATATATGTACATTCATGCATACATACATAAGTACGCACGCGCGTACACACATACATATATATATGTGTGTGTGTGTATATATATATATATATATATATATATATATATATATGGTCTAAAATTGTACAAAAAAACAAGAGACATATGAGGGAACAACAAGAATGGTGTATTAGTTTGACGCTCAAGAAAAATGGAAGAGTTTTTGACGTTTCGAGCCTAAACTCTTCTCATATGCACAGAAAACAGAAAGAGAGACAGAGAGTGGGGAGCAACGGAGAGAAAAAATATCTCGATTAAAGGTTGCACATGTTGATTTGACCTGAAATACATGCATTTATATACATACAGATAAATTATCTATAGATTATACATACATATGTGTGAGATTTATATAGATATACTCACACATAGAAATGTATATTTATGTACACACACATGCACGCACGCATTTCACCACAACTGTTTGGAAAGAACAGAAAGTCCACATAAAAGTAAATAAATAAACGACAAAATAAAGCAAAAATAAAACAAAAAAAACAAACAAAAATACACATACATCAATAACATTTCTGAGGCAAAAAAACAAAAAAAAAAGTAGAAGAAAATAAAAAAAGAAATGTATGAAGAGATTAATGCGTAACAGAAGAAGAAATTATGACATTTTGCATAAATATAAACGGAATGACTTTTATTAGTGGAAAATGGTTTGCAGAGTGGAATTAGATAGATGAAAGTGGCACATAAGACATTAATCTCAATATGCAACACGATTAAACAATACTCTATATATTTTAAAATGTAACGGCAATGGATTCTTGTCTTTCTCGCGCATTATTTTCTCTTGTTTTTCCCTTTATTTGTTATTTATCATTAAATGCTTTTTTTTGGTGGAGTGGTGGAATGAGATTTGTTGTTTCATATAGTAAAATATAAAAGAAAAAGACAAAATATTTCAACGAATATAAGGTACTCCAATTAATTTTACCATCTTTATAGACTTCACCATAATCATGCATTTATTTGTTATATTTATTAATGTAGTTGCTGTTGTTATTTTGCAGTCGGAGTGAACGAATTATTGTAGCAAACATATAGACAATCTTACTTGCTTACTCTCTCTCTTTTCTCTATTATTCTATCGTTTCCTCTTTTCTCTATTATTCTGTCGTTCTCTCTTTTCTCTCTCTCTCTCAAACACAGATAGACACACATTACGTGGGTTTTTTTGTATTCTTAATAGTTATGCGAAAATATGTCATCTGAACAAAACATAGAAACTAATTTACTTTCATAATTAGTCATTAGTAATTAACAGAGAATTATAAATACACGCACAATACAAGCATAAACACAAATATAAAAAAAAACACTCATACATTTTATATACATGCATTCACACATATACATCCGCCGAGGTCGACTTTGCCTTTCATCCTTTTGGGGTCGATAAAATTAAGTACCAGTTGCGTACTGAGGTCGATCTAATCGACTGCTCCCCCACTACAATTTCGGGCTTTGTGCCGAGAGTAGAAAAAAGAAATTCACACATACACTGACATTCTATGTATGTATGTATTAACTTCGTCACTAATCCTTCACAGTAAGAAGTCGATTATTGGTTGTTAGCCCCAGGTCAGCCGTGTATGTAACCAAGGCCGTTCAAACCATAACCATTTCGTCACTTTATTAATGAAATTCCTTTTTGTACTTTTTTAAAGGACGGTAAGGGTGTGATTTGAAGGGGATTTAGCTGCTATTTTTACTAGAGAGCAAACCGACCGAATAATTTGAGCCCCTCCCTCCCGTTTTGTTGGCTCGAGTCGATTGCTGACATAGTTTCGAGCATTCACTGATGAAACACAAATATACCCGCGCACGCGCGTACACTCACTCACACATACAAATACTACACAAATTAGATAAACACATACATACACACATAACTATACACACACGTACAATACATACGCATACATACATAGTACATACGCATTGTGATGCATGCACACACAACGTCTAATACACACACTAATTACATAAACATGCAAACATGTATAATAAATACACGTATATATACACAGACAAATATATGCACACACATACAACACATATAGAGATGCACACACAAGCATACACTACACACAAGGTATATAAACATACTATTAAACCGTATACGCACACGCACACACCTATAAATCGTAGTATATCACATAAGCTAGGTCCTTCGGTATTGGTCTCCAGAGCGTCGGTATGAGAAGACGACGTCATTCACCCTCTTTATCCATGTCATGAGAGAAAGTTGTGTGGGTGAATGACGTCGTGTACTAATATCGAAGGATTTCCATATAATTTATATGTGTGTGTGTATTTTTTTAAAAAATTCTATTTTGGAACAATGGATCTCGAAGCAGATGATAAAGCTATAAATAATAGCATGTAAACATTGGGCTGGAAACCCTTTGAATGGAAAAAAGTAGAAAGTTTGCCCATAGGACTCGAACCCATATCTGCTGTATATAAATTCTTATGACAACACACACATACACATATATATATATATATTGTGTATATAACTAAATGCATTTGTATGTATGAGAGAGTGTGTCTATATACAAGTTCATAAATATGCAGTAATTTGCATTCTAGATTTGGATATACGCTGAAACACGTAGAAAGTTTTTCAATAATAAATATTATAAACAGATTTATATTATATCACAGAAACACACACACACACACACACATACACCATACAAATAACAAAAGTGACACCTAAAAAAAAATCAATATCGAACTCACAGGGAGAGAGAATGATCAGTTAATACTGATTGAGTGTTCATATGACAACATTGTAACTTATTTTGATTCTGATGATGTAAGCAATATGTTTAAAAAGAAAAAAAAATTACTATCGTCACAGCTAAATTAACTTCAATTTCAATGTAAAGTCAATCACTCAATCAATCAATCTAATTCTTCTCTCGTCTTCCTTACGCACACACATAAACATACATGTGTATATATTTTATAGACATTAACACATTTATCTACATACTCCTGTTGCCTGTCTTTCTACTTTCTCTATCCATTATCTCTGTCTCTGTCTAACTGAGTGTCTGTCCGTCTGTCTCTTCCCGGTTTAATGTATATTCAAACGGAGCCAACACCGGCGGGGAGTCACCAAGTAGTCTCTTGATCCTGCTAGAAATAACCGCCAAATACTCTTCAAATACACTATACCGTTTCAAATAAATAAATAAATAAAATAACAAAAACAAAAGAAACGTTAAATATTCTAGTGCCATACACAAACAAATAAATGGGATGGTCGTGGCTCGAAAGTATTCGATCATACATTTGTTCGACAGGCGTTGATCTATCTAATTATCTATCTATCACCCAGTCTTCATTTATATATACATACATCTTTCTATTTATCACTAAATCTATGCCTGTCTTTCTCTTCTCTATTGACCTTATCTGCTTACACACTGTCCATCTCTCTCTCTCTCTTTATTTATCTCTACCTATATTCTGTAAGTGTGTGTCTGTGTATGTGTGTATGTAGGTCGTGTGTGTGTTAGGTGTATTAAGCAGTAGTTTTATAGTAGTGAGGTATCCCTTACCTCGCAAGCATCACTGTTTGTAGCAAAAGGAAACACTATCGGTAGAGTAGGGTTGGTTACTTAGAAGAAAGTCGCCGTAATAGCACATACCAAATAAGTAAAAATGAAACCGGAATCGCTTATACTGCATTGTGAATCCCATAAATCCTTACTAGCAAAGCGGTGCGGGGCACACACACATACATACAGTTTTATACACACACCCACACACACAAACACAGTCACGTGCATCACGCCGCCCACATGGATACTCGCACCCGCGCATATTGTGTGTATGTTTGTTTCGTGTGTGTGTGTGTGAGCATGTGTAATAACGTGGGTTTGATTCTTTCCTGCTAGGTATCTTTATTGGATGCTACTCCCTCCCACATTTGTATACATTTTGTGTGGATCTGTACTCGCGACCGTACATAAGAATGGAAGGACGTTGTCTTCGCGAACTTGCATGTATGTATATGTAAATACGTGTGGTGCCTCATACTGCTACTGTTTATAACTCGTTCAGAGATTTAATATAGACTATATATATGTATGTGTAAGTGTGTGTGTGTGTGTGTAGGTATGATTGGATGCGCTCTCGGCGCGACAATTTTATCATTTAGGTTTCGGCTCTTGTAATCAATTTAGATAAAGTAATACAAAGTTCAAGCTCACGTCCTTCTCTCTCTCTTTCTGTGTGTGTGTGTGTGTGTGTGTGTGTGTGTGTGTGTGTGTGTGTGTGTGTGTGTGTGTGTGTGTGTGTGTGTATATATATATATATATATAGCTTGGTACATTTACCATTGCATTACTATATTGTTCGGAGCTGGCCTCTCTATGCGTGTCTGTGTGTGCGCGCGCGCTTCTGTACGTGCACGGGCATTCGCATATGTTGTTACATCGTGCAATTTGCATGTAAGCTCGCAAGAAGTATCTGTCAGAAGGGATTACGAACGAACTGTTGGCATGCACTCGTGTGTGTACGATTAATATTCATAAATGAGTTGTGAATAAAAAGTAAGGTAATGAATTGTGCGTTGTTTAGGGTTGTTTAATCCCCCTGTCGGCCTTCGTTGAACAGACGTAAGATAAAATGCGCTTCATCCCGACACCTTATCGTCTTTATTCAAGACATAAGAGTATTAAAAACTACATTATATAAAGTAACTTTTTTTTTGTATTTATTTCACTACTACGAAATTAAATTTCATGGTTTTTCCCAGTTATGATATTAAATATCTACCAAAAAATAAAATTAGTATTTTCTACAAGAGACGTTACCTCAATAAACTTGACATATCTCAATAAAAAAAATAGTTTCAACTATGACATTCCTTAACAAAAGATAGATTAGCAATATAAGCTACTTTCTGCAGTTAAGGGTACTGAAATTTCGAGTGGGATATATCTAATTTCCGCAGTAAAAATGGTTAAAGAGTGTGGTGTGATTTAAGGTTGTTTTGGTTACTATTTCAAGCAGGTGACATGAACACGCAGACAGGGTCGTTTTAACCGTAATATACCCGCTTCTCCACCTTTCCCTCACCCTACTTCGGGCAAAGCAATGCAACGGAATCCCTACATTTATTTACTGGTAGTAAGCCAGAGTATACATAAAATAGCAGTCGGTCCTCAGATCCGTGAGGTATCCGAGCAACTACCCATGCTGACAGATAAGCATTGCACCTAAAGCCCCTACCAGTGTGTGTGAGAGATAGAGATAGATAGAGAGAGAGTGTGTGTGTGTGATGAATGGTTATATACGTGTGTCCTTGTATTGACATCGTGAGATAGTTGTAAACGGGTGTCACCGTCATACAAGTGGTGTCTGGCCATGAGGAATAATATTACCTCACTTGGAAACAGGTGCGGGTTTGACGACAGCATCCAACCGTAGAAAATCTGCCCCACTCCCTCAAAAAAGAATAAATAAAAAACTCCATCTGACCCATACAAGAAAAAATTAATATTAAAATGATTACGATGATGATAAACGATTATGGGTGGTAAGCTTGATTTGAGAATAATCCATGCTATAGATTAACATATTTCTTGGTGTTAAGGAAGATACTTTTCCTTTCCCTCAAAAGTAAGTAATCAAAATCTGCCATGTGCTGGATGGCTGTGTGCTAAGTAGCTTGCTTACCAACCACATGGTTCCAGGTGGCACCTTGGGTAAATGTCTTCTACTATAGCCTCAGACCAACCAAAGACTTGAGTGGATTTCGTAGACAGAAACTGAAAGAAGCCCTTTGTATGTGTATATAACCTCGTGGGCATCGGTACCATTTTCCTCTTTCTCCGTTCTTCCATTCTCCGAACTTTCCATCTTTCCGACGAAGGGCTACGCCCGAAACGTCATACACTCTCTCTTTCCTTTCCTGAGCGTCCAATAATACTATCCATATCACGTCCTCACTTTGTTGTTTTTTTGTTTTTTTGTTATTGTTTTTTTTAACTATATATATATATATATATATACACACACACACACGTGTATAAGGGATGACCACTAGGTGGACGTCCAATATGCTAGAAAGGTCATCAACGACCCGACCACAAAGAAAAATAATGTTCTCCAGAAAAAGACTTCGCAAAACTCCAGAACAAGACAAAATGAGAAATATGCAGAATAAAGAATTAGTTGTGTACTGTGATTTCAAACATTAACGTTTTACTTATGTAACAACATCCGAGTTCTCATCAGCACAACCGTTCTAGAATCAATATAATTTGCAGAACTATACACGAATTGTCTTCATGAAATAAGACTTATATACAGTTCTACTGATTACATTGGGGTTATTATAAATAAATAATAATTTTTATATATAAATATATATATATATATATTTATTTATTTATTTATGTGTTTCAGCCAAGTGGCTGCGGTCATGCTGGTGCACCACCGTGATTTTCACGTTCCTTGCATGGCTCTTCTCCCCCACCTGACATGGTCCAATCAAGAGTTTTGATGGCACATCTGGTGTATAAGAGAATTTGACACAGCTGCCCTAAACTGCGTCTCATTACGAGCCATTCGTTCGTCTGGTATCGTGGAGAGGAAAGCGTCAAGTTTTGTCTTGAAGACCTCCGCATCCATGTCTTGCATGTCTCTCAAATGTTTTGGCAGGGCATTGAAGAGCTGAGGTCCTCTGAAGCCGAGGCTGCTGCAGTATCTCGTTCTTATGTGAGATGCAGTGGCGACCCGTGCAGGCATTCCTGTAGTACTTGATACCAAAGTTTGGCACCAGTCCTTCCAGTATTTTCCATATGTATATTATTACATATCTCTCCCGCCTGCGCTCCAGCGAGTAGAGACCTAGTGCCTTCAGTCGCTCCCTGTAGTTCATTTGTTGGACTGTGGCGATCTTTTTTGTATAGTGCCACTGAATTGCCTCGAGTTCTGCTGTCCGCTTAACACTGTGTGGTGACCACAACTGAGAGCAATAGTCTAGGCGGCTCAGAACAAATGTCTTCCATAGAATCAACATGAATTTTTGATCCCTTGTACGGAAAGTCCTCAGTATCCACCCTGACAGTTGTCTGCACTTTGCTGTCAACTTGACAATGTGCATGTGAAATGATGCATCACTACACATGTTGATGCCCAGATCTCTTACTGTTTGTGGTTCTGGGATTGCAGTACCTCCAGGCCCTGTGTATATATATATATAAGAGATATGCTGTGCTTGAGAAGACCCGGCAAGCCAAGTGAGACTAACTGTGGCTTATACTAGTGTTGCATAATCGGCCCATTGGGCAATACACTATGCCTGAGAAGACTTGTTGAGTCAAGCGAAATCATTGTTATGGCTGATGCCAGTACTGCATGGATGGCATATAAAAAGCACCATTCAAGCATGGTCCATACCAGTCCCTCTGGATTGGTTCCTGTGCCAGTGGCATGTAAAATGCACCATTTCAGCATGGTCGATGCCAGTACTGCCTGACTGGCCCTCGTGCCAGTGGCATGTAGAAAGCACCCACTACATTCTTGGAGTGGTTGGTATTAGGAAAAGCATCCAGCTGTAGAAACCTTGCCAGATCAGATTGGAGCCTGGTGCAGCCTCTTGGCTTTGCCAGTCCTCCGTCAAACCGTGCAGCTCATGCCAGCATGGAAAGTGGACATTAAAAGATGATGATGATATATATATATATCGTGGGAGAGTTCACAAAAAAAACAAAAAAAAAAACAAAGACGAAGACAGGTGGTGTAGAAAACAAACAGATGTATTAGTATAATACTTGAGAATTGAAAAAGTCTTTAATGTTTCGAGCCTACGCTCTTCCACAGAAAGGAACACAAAGAAACAAGGAGAGACAAAAAAAGTTTAGAAAGTATAAAAACATTTTTAAGAAAAATTCAAAAGCTTCATCCCTCCCCCCACTATTGCTTGACAACTAATGTTGGTGTGTTTACATCCTCATAACTCAGAAAATTGGCAAAAGAAACTGATAGAATAAGTATTAGGCTCAAAAAGAATAAGTCCTGGAGTTGATTTGTTCAACTAAAGGTGGTGCTCCAGCATGGCTGCAGTCAAATGACTGAAACAAAAAAAGAATAAAAGAATGCATTTCCTTTTTTCATGACCCAATTTTAACCCCAGAGGTGTGTGAGTGCGTGTGTGATGGGAATTGTCTATGTTAAGCTTATGTTTCAAATACCGTAGAACCAAAAAAAAATAAATGTAAAGCATAAAAGACCAACAGGATCTGTGTCTAAATCACAAACAAAGCATTTTGGCAAAGTATGTGGAAATGCTGGTATCTTGTGAGATCCGAGTTCTGTATTTGTTTGGTTCCCTGCTTCTCCCTCCCCCTTTTTTTTTTTTCATGTCAAAATTGGGGTATGTCCTTCCAAGTAGGAATATCTTTGTGGGGAGAAAAAAAAAAACCAAAAACAAAACCCATTCTCCCTACCAAAATTCTTTCCTCACTTTATTGGAATTTAAAGACATTTACTCTCCTACGACATGAAAAGAAACATAAAAATAACAATAAAAATAAAAGAAGGAAAAATCAAAAATCAAATTGTGTAGAGAGAAGAATAAAAGAACAGACAATAGTGTGGTTAAGAAGATTGCTTGGCAACCATATGGTTCTAGGTTCAATCCTAATGAATGACATCTTGGGGAAGTTTTTTCTAGAGTCTTGTCAGTGAATTCGGTTGATGGAAATACAGTGCTCCAGTATGGCTGCAGTCCAATGATTGAAATATGTAAAAACCATCATCATCAGTCTGTTTTTCATGCTGGCATGGGTTGAATAGTTTGACAGGAGCTGGCAAGCTGATGAGCTGCACCTCGCTCCAATGGTTTCTACAGCTGGATGTCTTTCCTAATGCAAACCACTTCACAGAGTGTACTGGGTACCTTTTAAGTGGCACTACACAAAACATGTAAAAGACGAAAATAAATAACTGCAGAGTCATTCTTTGATTCTTTTACTGGTTTCAGTCATTTGACTGCGGCCATGCTGGAGCACTGCAGAACTAATTCTTTGTAAGCCTAGTACTTATTCTATCAGTCTCTTTTGCCAAACCACTAAGTTGCAGGGACATAAACACACCAACATTGGCGTCAGGTGATAGGTGGTGGTGGGGGAGACACACACAGATACATACATATATCAGATTGGAGCCTGGTGCATCCCTTTCAGCTTCTCAGTCAAACCATACCAGCATAGAAAGCGGACATTAAACGACAATGATGATATATATATATATATATATATATATATATATATATATATATTTACATACACAACAGGCTTCTTTCAGTTTCCGTCTACCAAATCCACTCACAAGGCTTTGGTTGGCTCAAGGCTATAGAAGAAGGCACTTTTCCAAGGTACCATGCAGTGGGACTGAACCCTGAAACAAGTGGTTGGTAAGCAAGCTTCTTACCACACACCCACTTTCATCTTTTTCTTATTGGTAGTCTCTTGAGTCTCAGAAAGACAGTTCTGCAATTTCTTGCTGAACAACCTCCACAAATGTTTTGCTTATAGCAATCAAATATCTATGCTGTACATTAGCTCAATCCCTCTATCAAATCCACATTACCTGTACAGGTGCATGGTAGGTCGCATGTCAGGCATCAAAGTGAGCAATGTGAAATTCAATGTTTTGCTCAAGAACACAAAGCATTGCCCGGTCTGAGAATTGAAATCACCATTCCAGACTCTGAGTGCAACATCCCTAAGCACTAGGCCATGCACTCTGAGTTATTTTATAAAATTATGTTACAGAGTATCATTAAATGTTACCTGATCAACGGGGCTAGACAAATAAAATGTACCTAGAGACATTATATTCACCCAAATGATTATAAATCAAACATGTTTCATAACTGATTAAATTAATTAATGCACAAAGAATTTCTAATAGAAGCTTTCCATTCTACATTATATATATTGTTTCAAGGTGGTGAGCTGGCAGAATTGTTAGCACATTGGACAAAATGCTTAACAGTATTTTGCCCATCACTACATTCTGAGTTCAAATTCTGCCGAGGTTGACTTTGCCTTTCATCCTTTTGGGGTTGATAAAATGAGGTACCAGCCAAGCACTGGGGCTGATATAATCGACTAGACCCCTCCCTCAAAATTTCAGGCCTTGTGTCTTTATTAGAAAGGATTATATACATTGTTGCTATTATGTAAAACTGTTGTATGTCCAAATGCGTTTTTTTTCAATATTTATTTTTGCTTGTTCAAGTTATCGTATCTCCAGCTGCTTCAGATGCCAAGATATCAAAAATTGTCAAAGTGTAGTACAACAGTTTTGCTATGGAATGGTGAAATGGACTTACAACACTTTTGCATGATAGCACCAATATATATATACTTTTGGTTTTTCTTCTTGAATCCTTTCTGAAAGGCTGTCTTACTTTGGTGGAGATTTGAAAATTGAATGTAAATTCACATGACTAAACACTATGTGATGTTTAAACTGACCGCTAACAGTTCAGTAATTAATGCAATAATCCAACAAATTTAGAATAATTGAAATTACTCTCTTAACAAGAACAAATCCTCTGAATAACTAGTTTAAGGTGGGGCTTCAGCATAGTTTCAGTCAAATGACTGAAACGTGTAGAAGAGTGAAAGAATACACACACACAGGCTTTAGATCACTAACTGAACTGGTTGAGCCTAGCCATTGACAGTTTGTTGTCTGTTCATCTGTTCAGCATCTGGTGACATTCACCATTGACTCGAACATCTGGCTTGGTTTTTAGTCACATTTGTCTTTTCCTAGCAAAAATATCTCACCTCTGCATTCCATGATTACAGCTGATAACATTGGTTTGTTAACTGAACCGGTTGATCATTTGTTGTCAGTTCATCTGCTTAGTATTTAGTGATATTGATTTGATTCACCATTAATTTGAACATCTGACTTAGGTTTCAGCTACATTGGTCTTTTTCTAACTGAAATATCTCATCTGCGCATGTCACAGCTACAGATGATAGTAGCATTAGCTCACCACTAACTAAACTGGTTGATCTTGACCATTGACAGTTTCTTGTCCATTCACCTGCTCAGCATTTAGTGGCATTCACCATTGACTCAAACATCTGGCTTGGTTTTTAGTCACATTTGTCTTTTCCTAGCAGAAATATCTCACCTCTGCATTCCATGATTACAGGTGATAACATTGGTTTGTTAACTGAACCGGTTGATTCTGGTTGTTGATCGTTTATTGTCAGTTCATAATCTCGGCATCTGGTGATATTCACCACTGATACAGTAAAATCCCTTTGCCAGAATAGTAAAATAATTCACATCCAAATATGCTACACTGCATCCTGTGAATTCAATGTACCCTGGCTCAAGTGGTTACATGCTATTTAGCCCATGGCCGGGACCCTGGTAGGTCCTACCACTCCGGATCAGAGTAGACCTTGAAACAACAATGGATAAGAGGTGGTTTTACATTCCTCAAAATACTGGAAGTCCCCAAACATGTGGGCCACTACCAGATGCACATGTAGGACAATGTTAATTGGTATTGTCGTGCATATGTAGGAAAATATCAATTTAATGTTCATTTACAATATCCTAAATTAGAATTGGATTTATAACAGAAGTGTTCTACAAAATCTTGCAAACAATTCCTGATGGCTTGTGCAGATGACTGTTCTTTGATCAAAACACAAAAAGAGACACTTGATGTAATCAATAAAAATTTTAAATCACGAAACTCTGGAAATGGAATTTTAACGGTAAAGTTGGCGCTAATATAATTAATGAGTACTACTAAAGCAGCGCGGACCCGAACGCACTAGCTAGTCGTGAGTGGTCGATCCTAACCCTAACTCTATTCCTAACCCTATCCCTAACCCTAACCCCTATCCCTAAACACGTATTCATTTGCACACACGGGTTAGGGATAGGGTTAGGGTTAGGGCTAGGGATAGGGATAGGGTTAGGGTTAGGATCGACCACTCAAGACTAGCTAGCGCGTTCGGGTCCGCGCTGCTTTAGTAGTACCTAATTAATGTGGTAAGCCAATAAATTTCAACTATTTAAAACATCACACACACACATATCTATATACATATATACGTGGCACTCCGTCGATTACGACGATGAGGGCTTCAGGTTGATCCGATCAACGGAACAGCCTGCTCATGAAAGTAATGTGCAAGTGGCTGAGCACTCCACAGACACGTGTACCCTTAACGTAGTTCTCGGGGAGATTCAGTGTGACACAGAGTGTGACAAGGCTGACCCTTTGAATTACAGGCACAACAGAAACAGGAAGAAAGAGTGACAGAACGTTGTGGTGGTGAAAGAGAACAGCGGGGTTCGCCACCATCCCCTGCCGGAACATCGTGAAGCTTTAGGCATTTTTGCTGAATAAACACTCACAACGCCCGGTCTGGGAATCGAAACCGCGATCCTAGTATCGCGAGTCTGCCGCCCGAACCACTAGGCCATTGCCCTTCCACATATACATCTATATATATATATACACACACAGACACAGATTCTATCAATATATACACGTATGAGGAGGTGATGAAAAGTTCGTGGTTTTAAGGGTATTGTGAAAGGCCTGGTTGGAAGCTCAACTTTCCAAGTTCTTTTTACAGAGCTTAGAAAAATTTGAAGGACGACTGCAATAAGTGTGTGAATCCCAGAGGGGAAAATATTGAATAAAATCATAATTAACTGACCCTCCTGTATTTTCATTCACCTAAAACGAGCAACTTTCCAGCACCTCTTCGTGTGTAATCATATGTGTGTATACACACACACAGAGGCACGTACATACACATATCAATCTATCTATTTCTATACCTGTGAAATATACATAGATAGAGACAGGTGGGGGGAGATAGATATAGATAGAGAGCTAGACATATGTATCGTTACATCATAAATGATAACAATCACAGAAAATACACAGAAGTACTATAGCTATTGGTTTTTATCTCAGAAGACAATTTCTAGTTGCACATACATCTTCCTTTGTCTGACAACGCAACAACGTGAAAAGTGTGTCTGTTAAACAGCGGCAATGACGATGATGATGATGATGATGATTATGACAACCAGATTTCACAATAACTACTCATTTGTCAGTAAGCATAGCAACGAGGTGTGACTATTTACTTTTGAAGCAACCTAGGAACCAGCATAGTCATACAAATACATAAATAAATTATAGAAAGACAAATGCATAAATTACAAGGAGACAGACACGTACGTGAATAACATTTATATATACATATACAAATACGCACACACAACATGTGTGTGTGTGTGTGTGTGTGTGTGTATATATATATACATATACACATACACAAATGAATGTGCATGCATATAGTTCCTGACACTACTCTAAATGCACGTAATACACACACACACACACGTGCAAATGTTCTCCCTCACACACTCAGTCATACTGTATGGCTGAAGAGAAAAATATTTCAGAGAGGTGTTCTGTATAAGAATTACAAATACAGTAGAGTTATATTACAGTACATTGTAAAACTGCAATTAACAGATTATCCAAGTAATTAGCAGTCATAAACTCCCTCAAGGGAGATATCTTCAGTAATATATGCAAATATGAAATTTCAAAAATAAAAACAATTCATCTGTTGAATAGAGTTTTTCCTAAAAGCCAAATGTTAAAAGTAATGCATGTTTCGATCTTGTCTAACCTCACCAGCAAAGCATCTGCAACCAAGCTGGAAAGAATTGGAAGTTGTCAATATGGCTGTGGTCTTGGGTTGTCCCACTGCGCGGCACTTTCGACAAGTGTTACCTCCGATTGCTTTGGCCCAACCAAAGATTTGTGATTGGATTTGGTAGACGGAAACTGGAGATAACTGTCGTGCGTGCATGTGTGTTTGCTTATCCGTCTCTGCAATCTGCGATTGCTTGTACGAAAGTACAGCGAGAAGACAGCATTGTTGTCAGTTTCTCCTGCCAACAAGCAAAACAAGTTAGTGCTTAAAAGAACATCCGGTGTGAAACAATTTCGCAAACAACAGATTCCAACTTCCAAACGAGAGAAGCATAGCCAGGTTCTAAAGTCAGTCATATAGACTCATAAGGGCCGGTTTCCCGGTTTCCACGGCGTATATATATATATATATATATATATATATACACACACACACACACACACACACACACACACACACACACACACACACACACACACACACACACACACATATATATATATATATATATATATATATATATATATATATTCAATTTTTTTTCTCCGTGTTTTTCTCCTTGTCTCCGTATTCTTTCTGTTGAAGAGCGTAGCTCGAAACGTCAAAGACTTTCCGTATTCCCGAGCGTCATACTAATATATACTTTTGTTATTTACACCACCTGTCCTCGTCTGTTGTTATTTTTTGTATATTCTCCCATATATATATATATACACACACACATACTTTATTAAAAAGCAGCAAAAATATCATAAAAACTGTTACTCAGAGTTTCACGTTCCCGTTTGTCGGACAGTTTTGTTTAGAATGGAGCATGATAAAGTTATATGCAGAAATACAATTACTTTGATAGATACACATTTGAAAATGGTTTTGTTTCATTGGTCCTTTCAACAAACGGTATTTTCAATAACCGGTTGCATGAAATAACAAATTGTGGTTTAAAATCATAAAAATCGAAGAAAATCTTAAATCAAAAATAGCTTGACGAACGGGAACGTGGTGATATTTTTGCTGCTTTTTAATAAAGCATATTACTCTACCTCTGGTATTCGAGTACTATTTTTTCCACCTTGTTTCGCATTTATGTGCTTACTCTGGTGTATATATATATATATATATGGAACACCGTTTTTGCCAGCTGAGTGGACTGAAGCAACGTGAACCGAAACCACAAACTTACGATCAGGAGTCCAGCATTTTAACCATTAAGCCACGTGCTTCCACAAAGTTAGTGGGGGCGAGCACATAAATTTTTTAAAAAGGCGCTATGACACATACCAAACAATTTTAAACTCGTTTCTCTTATATTACGCAAAATATTTCATTAGTTATAAATATAGGGTCGAAAGTAAAGAATACGCACATCCGGTGGTTAGACTTTAGGGTTTTTGTCACGCCGAAAACGGGTGGTGTACGTATTCTTTACCTTCGCCAGTATAGGTATTTGTATTCTACAATTATTAATTGCAGGTTGCAATAACAAATATTGTGTGAAACTTACAACTATTGATATGGGTGTGACATGAAAAAAAAAAAATGACACTTCACGGGATCATCCGGTGTCGAGAGGTTATGGCGTCATTATGTATGAAAGTATGTGTAACGTGGAAAAAATGAAATTCCATGGATGGGGGTTCGACTTTTATCGCATAAGTGAACCATTAAAAGGGAAATTATTCAAAAGGCGCCAATTTTGAAAAGTATGTTTGGTGGTGGTGAACGTTCGCTCCCGTGTTGGCTACGCCATTGCCAATCCATGCAAAACACGAGAACAAAAATGGACGTAAAACAAATGCACGATGTATGTTGAAAATAGAGGAATTTAGTAGAGTTGATTATTAATGTGAGCAACAGAGCTATGAGAGAAAACATGCTATGGTAGCTTTTCCAATTTCGAATGCATAAACGATATAGAGTCAAATATGTAATATAGTGAGTTCAAAGAACATAGTACCTCCGATTAATTGATATTATTCATAAAGTTAGAAGACAAAAATCTCATTCTAAGAGTGTTTAAAATTTAAAAGCAACAAACGAGATAATTCTAATGAGAGAAAACTTCATTTTTTTTTTTCTTCTAAAAATACATAAATACACATGTGCGCATACATAAATATATATTTATATACACGTACAAATACGTAAAAAGACATATATATATATATATATATATATATATATATATATATATATATATAGTTTTAGGGAAAAGGACCAAGGTTCATGAACTCATCGATGAAAATCCACTGTCACATATAGAAAAATTAATAAGTAAAAGCACAATAAATAATACAGTGAAAATTTAATTTTAATTTTTAATAATTTGAATTTAATTGAGTTTTTACCTGCAAATTTGGATTTTTATCCTTAATATTATATATATATATAGGCAAACTGGAGTCAGTCCTTCCGGATCGTCTTCTTGCTACGAGCAATGCATATCAGACACCGAACACCAATAAACCTCAGCAGACGGTACACTAAGGCATGCAAGGAGTGGGGTAGCTGTGTAGAGTTTATGGGACATCTTGTCAGAGTTTTTTTTTTTCCAAAGAGGAAGGGAACATGTAACACCGTGACAATGTGTTCATGACACTCACTCACATCCCAAAGCAAGAAATGCAAGGACCACCTAATCAAGTTGGTGATGGAAGAAGAAAAGCCATTAACTACAACAAAAAGAACAAGTAGTTTCATACAAAAGGTCCAGTCATTGGGTAAACCTTGGGGAGAAATGCAGCAGTTCTCTTAGGTCGTTTAAATGACCCAGAACGAAGATGTAGTTTCGTCGTCCTCCTGGTCAAACCTACAGTTACCAAAGCTGAATAAAGGAGGGGCATCTTTTGGATGTATTCTTTCGGGCGTTGTGTGTGTAAGGATGCAGAAAACACGAAAGTAGATGACAAAAAACCGATCGTTTTCGAAAGAAGTGCTCTAGGATGGTTGTAAAGCAATTTTAAACACTGAAAATCGAACACGCCATCTTGAAATGAGCACTTCGTAAACGGGACCTGACTTCAATCCCAGATACTTTTCTACCTGAAAATGTAACATCTGCCGCAGCGACTTTCTAGTCGTATGAAATTAAATAACAGCATTATTTGTTTTTTTAAATTACAGAAGGTCATATCTTCAAATATCTAATTAAAAAGATAGCCTTCTATAAAGACGTGGCAATCACAGTGTCATCATCTTCTTTCTGTTATTTCAAATGTGTAAAACTAGGGGAAAATAAAACAGGAGCCCCTGTTAAAGAAAACTCTTTAAGAAAAGTCATAAGTTTGAGACAGAAGTAGAAGGACGAGCCACACATTCGAAAGTCGTACTTATCTGATGCGATTTCTCATTATCATCTCCAGGAATATCCTTTGATATTATTTTTTTCGTCTGTTGAGGCTCGTCACTTGTAGACGAAAGTTTTCTCTTCAGGAATCTACAATTTGCAACCGTTATTTCACGTTTCTCCATAGTTTTTGCCAAGAAATTGCGGTCAACAAACTTGGCAACCGAATTACGAAGGTGACTAAACTCTTCATCTGATTCAATAACTTGCTTAATATTTGCCGCTGTCAAGATTTCCGAATTTTCCATTCGGGCAACTTCAGCAGACTTTAAAATGAGCGACCTAGCGTATATGTTATATATAGACCTAAAGCTTGGGATATCATAACAGGCATGGGAGCAGTGATCCTGTTCACATAAAAAATTATTATCCTGCATTATCGTTTTAATAATTTTTTTGCGGAAACCTGAGGTTATATAGCTTTCTTCTTTTCGGTATAGTTGACCGTACAGCTGCAGACGTAATTGTTGAATAAACCGGCGTACCTTTACAGGTACTTTTTATCTTTTTGGCAAACCGGAAGTTTCGAAGGCTAAAGCCTAGCGTCACTTATCCTTCCGATTCCTACACTTTTTACCAAGTCGTGTCATCGCATTGAATCTAAACAAAATGGGAGGACTTCGGTAAAGAAAACCGCCTTTTATTATTTGAAGGATAATATATTTTCATATTTAATAGGCTTTAATATATTAAAAAAATAAGTTTTAGGACAAAATAATATTATGAATATTCGGCTACACTATAGTCTGGGTACTTGAACCAATGTGTTTCAAGAGACGAAATATTTCAAAATATTTGGGTTTTTTTTCCTTTGAAGACAAATTATTTTGACAGGTGATCTTTTAAGTCATGGTCAATAATATTTTGCAGTAATACAGCAAAAAAAACCCATACCATTTGCTTCTTCAATTTCTTTTTCTTTTATTTCAGCCAAACATTTTAAATGTTGAGAGAGGAAGAGAGAACAGAAAAAATATTCCTGGCAATCTAAATGGTTCCATAGGCGCAGGCGTGTGGCTGGGTAATAAGTTTGCTTCCTAACCACATGGTTCTAGGTTCAGTCCCACTACGCGGCAGGTTGGACATCTGTCTTCTATAATGGCATATATATATATATATATATATATATATATATATATATATATATATATATTATTTAAAAGCAGCAGAAATATAACAAAAGACTGTTACTCGGAGTTTCACGGGAACGTGAAACTCCGAGTAAGTCTTTTGTTATATTTCTGCTGCTTTTAAATAAAGCATATTACTCTACCTCTGGTATTTGAGTACTCTTTTTTCCACCTTTTTGCACATTTTATGTGCTTACTCCGGTATATATATATATACATATATATATATATATATATATATATATATAACACATACACACACACACATAAAAGGCAGCGTAAATATTACCGTTTTCTCTTTTGCATACCGATGTAAACATAAGCATAATCTTGCACTCACGACCGCGAGATCGGGGTTTCGATTCCTGGATCGGGTAGTGCGTTGTGTTCTTGAACTACACACACACATATATATATATGTTGATTCAACACAAGCAATAAATTATACGACTCAACATAAATGTAAAGCAGTCGTTATAACTGAAAGAATGCGTTATGTACACGTGCACGCGCGTGACGAAGAACATCGGAGTCACGCAGCTTTTCCGGGATGCCAACAGATTCGTAGACTCTCTCTCCCTTTATAGATCATCACTTGATGTGGCTACAACATTGAACGATGGTAAACTACATGAAGAGCAAAAAAACAAAACAAAAGGAAAAAAACCCATTCGTACGATTTAATTTGATAGTTGTTGCTGTACGAACGTTCCGCGTAACGTGATTGAACGTTTCCGCGGATCCAATCGTACATTATTACATACGACATAGCTGTTGCTATACAAGGAAACTTCTGGGGAAGTCACTCGACATGTTTAGTGGAGGCGCGTGGCTTAGTGGTTAGGGTATCAGCATCATGATCGTAAGATTGTGGTTTCGATTCCTAGACCGGGTGAAGTGTTGTGTTCTTGAGCAAAACACTTCATTTCACGTTGCTGCAGTCTACTGAGCTGGCAAAAATGAGTAACGCTGCGATGGGCTGGCGTCCAGTCCAGTTGGGGAACACATACGCCATAGAAACGGGGAAACCGGACCCATGAGCTAGGCTAGGCTTTAAAAGGGCGTACAGGTGCCGGAGTGGCTGTGTGGTAAGTAGCTTGCTTCCCAACCACATGGTTCCAGGTTCAGTCCCACTGCGTGGCACCTTGGGCAAGTGTCTTCTACTATAGCCGCGGGCAGACCAAAGCTTTGTGAGTGGATTTGGTAGATGGAAACTGAAAGAAGCCTGTCGTATATATGTATATATATATATATATATATATATATATATATATATATATATATATATATAAAATATATATAGTTTTAGGGAAAATAACCAATTTTCAAGAACTCATCGATGAAAATCCACTATCACATATAGAAAAATTAATAATTAAAAGCACAATAAATGAGTATAATTGAGTTTTTTACCTGTAATTTTGGATTTTGTCCCTAATATTATTATATATATATATATATATATATATATATATATATATATATATATATGTATGTATGTGTTTGTCCCCACATCATCGCTTGACAACCGATGCTGGTGTGTTTACGTCCCCGTAACTTAGCGGTTCGGCAAGAGAGACTGGTAGAATAAATATTAGGCTTACAAAGAATAAGTCCTGGGGTTGATTTTGCTCGACTAAAGGCGGTGCTCCAGCATGGCCGCAGTCAAATGACTGAAACAAATAAAACAAAACTAAGGCAAAAGAACATTGCAGCTAAAATCTCCGTCAAATCTTACTCCTCTACAAAACTCCATCAAATCTTACTCCTCTACAAAACTCCATCAAATCTTACTCCTCTACAAAACTCCATCAAATCTTACTCTTCTACAAGTCTTAAGAAACGAAGGAGAAAGATACACATTATTATGTGGACGTAGACCAGAGCTTTCTCAACCCTGCTTTCGTCGCACAAACTATTTCTATTCGATACAGGGGCCCAAAACATCGGGGAACAGTACAATGATGAAATACACTGGAAAACAAGAAACAAATGTAGCAGAATGATGTACACCTTTGTGAGATTAACGCAAATGAATAAATAGCAACATAGAACAAGAAAGGATCCCTTCAAAGGAATAGGAATAAGGAAGGGGACGGGAATACATGATCCGATTCCTTACCACCACCACCACCGCCGCCGCCGCCACCACCACCACACAACCTCGAGGTTACTTTGATAGATTGAAGGTGACTTACCTTCTCACAGTTCTTGCCGTCACATATTTGGTGCAGGCCCCATTTCGCCACGCTAACTTTCTCACTCTTACCAATCTTTCTTGAAATTTTGTTACGAGGGTGACAGCGCCACCCTCGTCACCTACACCTTTCTCCTTAAGTGGCACTTGAAGAAGTTGATGGATGTGTTATTAAGTCCTCATCAAAGCCTCAACAACAACAAGAATAGTAATTGCTTCTGATTTAGGTACAAAGGTGGGGATTAAGTTAATTACATCGGCTCCAGCACTTAACTAGTACCTTGTTTTATCGACATCCACACCGCCACCTCACCCCGGATTGAAGTGGGAGTTGGAATGAAAGGCAAAGTTTTATTTCGGTGTGATTTGAACTGAGACCGTAAAGTGCCGAACAAATACCGCAAGCCATCTTATACGCCGGCGCCTTAATCTGCTGCTCAACAATAATAATAATAGTCCTTTCTACTATAGGCACAAGGCCTGAAATTTTGGGGGAGGAGGTATGTCGATTACATCGACCCTAGTACGCAACTGGTTCTTAATTTATCGACCCCGAAATGATGAAAGGCAAAGTCGACCTCGGCGGGATTTGAACACTGAACGTAAAGTGCCGGAACAAATACCGCAAGCCATCTGCCGGCGCCTTAACCTGCTGCTCCACAATAATAATAATCCTTTCTACTAAAGGCAAAAGGCCTGAAGTTTGGTGGCGGTGGGGCGGGGGAGGAGGAGAAGTAGATAATCGATTACATCGATTCCAGTATTTCATTGGTACTTAATTTATCGACCCCGAAATGTTGAAAGGTAAAATTTAAAAAAAAATTAGTTCTGTAGGAGAAATATGGGAAACCCTCTCACCCACAAAAGAGCTAAAATCGTCCGCCACGAGGTAGGAGATCAGGGCAAAAATTAAGTTCGGTGAGATATGAAATCAGAGGATACACTGATGTAAATAAATAACACGGGGATTTCGTCCAACACTCAAATGATCAACGTCAATCAATTGCTTTTCCCTGCGGAAGACCTTAATAAAAAAATTTGATAACTTTTAATATCAATCAATCAATATTGGTAATTAGTTGTATCGTGTGTGTGTGTGTGTATATATATATAATTCCCGGCGACGCGTTGTGTCCTTGAGCAAGACACTTTATTTCATGTTCCCCCAGTCCACTCAGCTAGCAAAAATAAGATGTACCTGTATTTCAAAGGACCAGTCCTGTCACACTATGTGTCATGCTGAATCCCCCTGAGAGCTACATTAAGAGTACATGTGTCTGTGGAGTGCTCAGCCACTTGCATGTTAATTTCACGAGGAAGCTGTTCCGTTGATCGTATCAGCTGGGACCCTCGTCGTCGTAACCGACGGAGTGCTCCTATATATATATATATATATATATATATATATATATATATATATATATATATATATATATATATACGCATATACACAGTGTTGACCAGAAATCACCCGACAGTAAATCAAAATTCCATAAATACTATTTATTATTCTGAATTGAATCAAATGGAAAAACACGTCACTCAAGAAGGACTTCAGTTTGAACAATTTTCATGATGTTTCATATTTAGATGTTTTTATTAAATTCATTCAGTTGTTAAACATAAATCTTGGAATTAAATAGTTTTGATTTACTGTCAGGTGACTTTTGACCAAACTTGTATATATGTTTATATATATGTGTGTGTGTGTGTGTGTGTAATTTAGAGAAAAAAACCTCTATTAATTAATTCAATAAAGAAAAAACGATATTCATACAATCAAGAAAATAAATATATTATAAAAAGCTTATTCTAAAAATCATGATTTTTTGAATAAGGTTTTTATAGTATATTTATTTTCTTGATTGTATGAATATCGTTTTTTCTTTATTGAATTAATTAATAGAGGTTTTTTTCTCTAAATTATATACATATATTATATATTGTGAAATTTGATTTAGAATTGCTAAATTGAATTTTTCCCTGTAAGTTTTGGATTTATATTCCTACTATTATTATTATAATACATATATATATATATATATACATACATACATATATATATATATATATATATATATATATATATATATATATATATATATATATATATATATATATATAGTATTGCACTCACGATGGCAGCATCGTTGTTTCAAATCCTAGACCAGGTGGTTCGTTGTGTTTTTGAGCAAATCAGAGGAGGATCAGTTATGATTTTTTCAACATATTCCCCTCTCAGATTCACACATTTATTGCAGTGTTTCTTCCGTTTTACTAAGTCCTGTAAAAGAACTCGGAAGGATGGGCCTCCAACCAGGTCTTTAGCAACATCCTTGAAGCGAGGAACTTTTCAGCGTTTCCACGTAGGAACAATTTAAACACGTCATTTGATGCATTTAAATACTCAATCTCGTATTTAGTAGACATTCCCTTCTTTTTTTAATGATTTAACCGTTGTAAGGAGTAGTGTCTGCACAAATAAGACGATGTAACGAGGGACGTCTGTTAACTTTCGAGATGTGTGCGTGGCGGTGGTGGTCGGGTGCCCAGCCTCCAAACATCATTTTCACATTCCTTTATACGCACCCATGCTCGCACATACAATGTGTGTGTGTGCAAGCGTGCGTGAAATTAATTTATAAACACTAAACATGCACGCTCGATTGGTTGATTGATGGTCAGTATGAAATTTCGACAAGAGACCTAGTGAATGAGTAAGAAAGAGAGAGAGAGTAGGAGAGAGAGAGTAAGAGAGAGAGAGAGAGAGAGAGAGAGTGTGTGTGTGTGTGTGGGGGGGGGGGGGTGAAATTAACATGCAAGTAGCTGAGCACTCCACAGACATTGTGTATCCTTAGGGTAGTTCTCAGGAAGATTCAGTGTGACACGGAATGCAACAAAACAGGCCCTTTGAACTGTAGGCATAATTCAATTGACTGGAGTTGACTGGAACAAAATCAAATAATAAAAATGTCTTGCTCAAGGAATCGAACTCCATAAACTTACGATCGCGAGCCGAATACTCTTAACCATTAAGTCACGCGCCTTTTCAATTGTTCCATACGTATGCCAAAAATTTTCAGAAATTGGCAGATTTTGAGCAGATCAAATAAATAATTGCAACCTCTTAACATACTAATAATTTTCTTAATGAAACTGAAGAAATTCTAGCAGGTGATTGCCAAACTATGAAGAGAAAAATATACCAATGCAGCCTACCGCTAGTTTCTTTGGATTTAGTTTCATCTGAAAATACATCAGTAAAATTTGCGAAAAATCACCGACAGAAATAAATAAATAAATATCTCTCTCTCTCTCTCTCTCTCTCTCTCTCTCTATATATATATATATATATATATATATATATATATATATATATATATATATATATATATATATATATATATATATAAAGGCGGTGCTCCAGCATGGCCGCAGTCAAATGATTGAAATTTCCTTTTTAATAATCATACATTGGCTAGAGAGATTTTAACAAATGGAAAACTTCAGTTTGGACAAGTTCCAACTAAAAAAGTAGGTGAAACTCTACTATTGTGGAGAGGGCTTGCGTTAACCCTGGTGCAAGAGAAATCGATGTAATCGAAGGTAAATCGAAGGCAAAAGATATTTTTGATTCACTTTTCAATCAATCCAATCAATATTCAAAATATCATTTGTCCTAGGGTTAGAGGAAAGATGGGTTATTTGGGAAACCGCACTGATTTGTTTTTTTTTATTCCCCCACCCCACCTCACATATTCCTGTAAACGTTGCAGTGAGAGGTTGCAGCGTCCATGGCTGAGCTGGGTAAGTCGCAGAAGTCAGCAGCGTGACGTATTAGAAGCTTGGTAATAGGAGAGATTAAGAGTCTAAGCAGATCGTAGAACTTACGTTTTTGCATTTGGTTCACAAGGTTCTTGATGTGAATTCGTGTGTTGAAACAAATCTTATGTCTAGGGAGGGTCATTATACCAATAATAATAACAACACAAGCACTGGTTGAATATCACCTCTTTTTATTTTTGTTAGCCAATTGGTTAAATATCTAACCAACTAACTAATAGATTGTCTGTTGAATGTGTTGGTTAAACAACCAATCTATTGTTTGTTTGTTTTTTAGTCGAAGTTCTTTCGTCGCTCCCACAAAACAAAGAAAGATAATACAATATGATACGCAGGTGTGGCTGCGTGATAATAAGTTTGCTTTTCACCCACGTGTTTTCGGGTTCGATACCATTGCGTGGCACCTGGGACAATTAGCACCTTCTACTATAGCCTCGGGCCGACCAATACCTTGCGAATGGATTTGGTAAAGGAAACTGTATGGAAACCCGTCAAATATATAAACTGTTAATTGTTATGGCCGGTCAGAGAGTGACTGTTGGTTTCGCACCTACAAAGCGCTTACTCTACAGCCGATTCGTCAGACTATATATGTGTGTGTGTGTGTGTGTGTGCGCGCGCGTTTATTCCCCACCACTACTTGATATCTGGTGTTGGTCTGTTTAAGTTCCTGTAACAAAGCTGCTTGGCAAAAAGGACCGATAGGATAAGCACAAAGCTTACAAAAAAACTACCGGGGTCGATTTGTTCGACTAAAACCCTTCAAAGCAGTGCCCCAGCATGGTCGCAATCTAATGCCTGAGACAGGTAAAAGAGAAAAGAAGATAACCCTTTGCCTGGACAAAGTGTTTTCCTAAGTTTGTCCTAAGTTTCTATTCTTGTTCTCAAACCTTTAGTTCGCCCTCATTTCATACGTTCTAAGTAACATAAAGCTTTCCTTTCATAAGTCCCTAAGTTACTCTAGCAGTAAGAAAAAAATGGGAATATGAGCATCATATATGATGCATGGATGATAGGGAAATATCTCCTGCGTATCGCATGGGATACAGAGGAGAGAGGAAAAGGGTTACAGAAAGCAAAGGAAAACCCCAAAAGAATCATTGTAATTTATATAAGCTAAATCAAGAATTACTCTCTTTTTTTACTCTTTTACTTGTTTCAGTCATTTGACGGCGGCCATGCTGGAGCACCGCTTTAGTCGAGCAAATCAACTCTAGGACTTATTCTTTGTAAGCCTAGTACTTATTCTATTGGTCTCTTTTGCCGAACCGCTAAGTTACGGGAACATAAACACACCAGCATCGGTTGTCAAGCGATGTTGGAGGGGGGGGGCAAACACAGACGCACAAACACATATACGACGAGCTTCTTTCAGTTTCCGTCTACCAAATCCGCTCACAAGGCTTTGGTCGGCCCAAGGCTATAGTAGAAGACACTTGTCCAAGGTGCCACACAGTGGGACTGAACCTGAAACCATGTGGTTGGTAAGCAAGCTGCTTACCACACAGCCACTCCTGCGCCTAATTAAGAAATCTGTGGGTCAGAATTATTTATATATCAAGTAGAAGATGAGAAACAAACACGGCAACGTACACACTTCCACGGAAAAGCATGTAGTTAGGAAGGTGCAAACAATTGCCTGAAAAATGAGGTGAGACGGAAGACGAAACCGAATGGAGTTAGTATTTGAGAAAATAAAAATGAGAAAACTGCCTAAAGGCAAAACAAATTAGCAGAAGCTGATGGTCTACATCAGTGGTTCTCAAACGGCGTCCATATGGCCCTTGGGGGTCCAAATAAAATTTTGTTAAAATTTATCTGCAATAAATTGCTGATACCTTTTAATATTTTTTTTTTAACCCCTACATACTATTGCTAATGACATCTAAAACTATAAAAAGGTAATGAGATGTTTTTAAGCAAAGGCTATAAGGATCGAGTGGAATAAATTAGGAATCAACGGGGTCCTTGGCCAAAAATTGTTGGCAACCCCTAATCTAAACCCTAGGTTTCTTAAATACACGGCAGCGAAACCCTTAACTATGCTGTGTCAACAATCACGAGAGAGAAGACAATTGCTAGACATGTTAGGAGAGAGAGAGAGAGAGAGAGAGAGAGAGAGAGAGAGAGAGAGAAAAGAGAGAGAGAAAGAGAAAGAAAGAGAGAGATAGAGAGAGCAAGCGTTAGTGCTATATATAAGTTGAGAAACTGGAGTGAAGCAGAGAATTACAGACTAACGAGTCTAACATTGATTTTATATAAAATTCTGAATGGATTTTTACATTACCAAAAACTATTTTTTCTTTCCTTTTTATCTGAAGGTCAACTACATTACAGTTGCTAAAATTAATTGAGGAACTGACAGACAAAATAAATAGAAATATACTACACTTTACTGGAGTTTTAAAGGAAACCACACGAAAGTCGTGAATAAGTTAAAAGTATATTTACTTAGTGTTTTAGATAGAGAAGTGGATTCAAGACTTTCCCACTCATTGAAAAACAACAAACGAAAACGAAGTTAAAGAGGGTAAATCAACACAATATGTCATATAACATTAGAAATACCCCACCTCACTAAGGATCAGCATTGAATCATTCCTTCTTTTGGGATTGCGAATAATCAATTACATTGACTCCCAATGTTCGATTGGTACTTATTTTACCGACCCCGAGAAGATGAAAATAAAATTCGACCTCGGTGGAATTCGAACTCGAACATAAAGACGGAAGAAGACCAAAACATTTTGTCCGGTGTGCTAACGACAGCTTATAACAATGCTAATATTTAATTAGCTTTTCATCCTTTCGGGGTCGATAAATTAAGTAACTGGGGTCGATGTAATCGACTTAATCCCTTTGTCTGTCCTTGTTTGTCCCCTCTATGTTTAGCCCCTTGTGAGCGATAAAGAAATAAGAATCATTAGCACGCCGGGCGAAATGCTTAGAGGTATTTCGTCTGCCGTTAAGTTCTGAGTTCAAAATTTCTTAGTAATATTAATTTATACCAGAAACAATATATATAATGAATATAATAAAAGTTGACAATTTCTTTTATCTTATATTTATATTGTAAATAAATAAGCATTTTATTATGTTTCTTTCTTTTCTGGAAACTCGACGCGTACCGACAGCTGATGGCTCGCCGACCAGTACCGGTCCGCGGACCACCACTTTGAGTAGGACTGCTTATAGACTACGATAGTCAATAAAGTATAAAATAAAAAAATATTGATGACATCATAGATATTTAGTAAACTTTCGAGAGAACGTGAAATAATTCTTTTTATAGAATAGTGGGGATCCTTCTGAATTGACGGGCACCACTTTTCATTTATGTTTTATGTAGTGTTTTTGGTACCGAAACACTTTCAAACTTCGTATACTTGTATATTTTGTGTTATAGAACAGATAAAAAATTTTGTATTAGAAGTTATTTCATGTAAAAAAATTGTATTTCGGTAATTTCAACCAATCACTGACGTCTATTGAGGTGAATGGAAATCCAATATTTATCGTATATTTACTTTCTGTTATTTATAGCTTTATGTATTGAGATTCGAGATCCACTATTCCAAAGAAAATGAATTATCAAAAATTTATTCATTCTATGCGGCCCGGTAGTTGGGAACCCGTGTCTTAGATAATTTAGTCCTGGTCCTAGATATAATCCTGTATCTGAAAATTCAATGAAATAGTCGTGGATGGAACGCCTTTTAGCATGCGTCTCATTGGATCAGGGCTGATATAAGACTAAAACAGCAACGAATACATAATTAACCGACGAGAATTTGAATACCGAAACATAAGATCCGCATGATATGGTGTGAAACATCTAGTTTTATCCTTTCAGTGGAAGCTGATCAACAAGAGAATAGAAAAAAAAAAGAGAGGAAAAAACAAACAAACAAAACGAGTAGCCTCCGATTGTCAATATTTCCAGTGAAGTCAAGCAACAATAGTCATAAGAAACAAGCTCTTTGTAACTATACACTTCGCTTTTATTTAGCTTGTCTCAGCTTTACTATCAGTAAACACTACCTAGCCCCTCCGCCATCTCTCTATATATGTGTGAGTGTGAGTGTAGATACACATATACGTATATATATATATATATATATATATATATATATATATATATATGTATATATA
>NC_142944.1:8288181-8310681 GCF_046866305.1 Octopus bimaculoides
GGAAGTCTTTAACGTTTCGAGCTACGCTCTTCAACAGAAAGAATACGGAGACAAGGAGAAAAACACGGAGAAAAAAAATTGAATAGTGTTCAGTCAACGGTCAATCATAGTAATGGCTGACCGGAAGTTAGAGATTTTTTTCACAGGAGAGCTAAGAAAAGGGGGAGAAAGAACGGTGATCGAAGAACGAGGGGCTGTGTGTGTGGGAGATAGAATGCTGGTGATCTTGACGTATGTGTGTGTGAAAATGGGGAGGGGAGAAAGGAGTTGGTCAGTTGTAGTGTGTGCGTGGTGTGATGTGAGGGTACGGGTATATTCACATGTCAAACAAGATAAATTCTTGATAACGTCACCTGAAGAGAAGACAGGACAATCACTTGGTGGCAGTACGAACCCTAAATAAGAAAAAAAAGATGATCTCAAGAATCAAGGATCCTCCAAAACTGTCTGGCTATTGATATGTATGTTTCGACCTCAATGGACATCATCGGTATAGTAGTTGTTATATTTTAAATCCAACAGATCTAGACACTCGGGTATATAATGGGGGTGGGGGAATGTATGGCCCGAGTAATTTTGCATAAATGAAGCAGAAATGAGATAAAAGAAAGAACTTAGAGCAGCTAGTGGAAGATATTTGGATCAACAAACACGAATCTCTTGATTTCTGAGATTATCTTCTCCTCATTTTCCGATGATACCAATTGCCCCCAAAACGATTTTCTACCGTCTCAAAACGCAGAGATTAATTTCCGCAAATCAGAAATTTATCACGTATGTTATTGAATATACCATTATCCATCTTTGCTGTTCATAAACATACCGTTGGCCCGCCCTGTAATTTCATTTAGCTTATTTTCGTTTCATTTTTACTTATGTACATGCAGATATATATATATTACCTTTTCACTATTTGCCCAACAGCTGGGAGCATCCATTTCACGACCTCCCTAACAGGATTAATTTAACAGCCCAGGTAAAAATTCATTTAAATTCTACATCTTAATATGTACAGTGAACAAGGCGGCGAGCTGGCAGAACCATTATTAGCACGCCGGGCAAATTACTTAGCGGTATTTCGTCCGAAAAGACGGACTGAGTTCAAATTCTTTCGAGGTCGATAAAATGAGTACTAGTTGAGCCATGGAGTCAATGTAATCAACTTACTCTCTCCTCCAAACTTGCTGGCCTTGTGCCAAAAATTGAGCTTACTTTAAAGCGGCGAGCTGGTAGACTCGTTACCGAGCCGCAAAAAAAAACAAAAACGCTTAGCGACGATTCTTGTTAAACATAACACACACATACTTATCTATCTATACGGAGGAAACTGAAAGAAGCCTGTCGTTCCTTTCCTTCTCTGAGCGTCTTATTAATACTTTTCATGTACCACGTCTTCACGTTGTTTTTTCTTGTTTTCTCTCCGTTTTTTTTGGGGGGGGGGGGGGAATTATATATATAAACACACACACACGAGTGGCTTCTTTCAGTTTCCATCTACTAGAATCCACTCACGCGGCTTTGACCGTCCCGGGGACCCCGGGGTTAATAGTAGAGGACACTTGCCTGAGGTACCGCGCAATGGGACTGAACCCAAGACCACTGGGAAGCAAGGTTCTCAAGCATGCATACAACCACGCCTGCGCCTATTATTAGAGATTTTGCAACTAAGAATATATATATATATATCTATATATATAAAAATGAGAATGTGTGTCTGTCTGTCTGTGTGAATCCCTAAAACTCGAGAACTACGCAACCAATTTCATTCAAATTTTACACATGCCTTACTTAGGGTTCCAGTTGTGTTTTAGTCAAAAAAAATTATTAACTTCTTGCAGAGTTCGAGCACACGGCAACATAATATCTCCTCCACTATTTAAGTATTACGTGTCAAAAGTGAAACAAAAACACTCATGTCAAATACTTTCACTTTAAAAATGAAACTATTCCACTAACTGAAACAATCACATTTCGATACTGTAGTGACAGATACTTTCACAGAGAGAGAAGAGAGAGAGAGAGAGAGAGAGAGAGAGAGAGAGAGAGAGAGAGAGAGATGTATATGTATACATATACATATATATGTACACCATTTCGATACTGTAATGACAGATACTTTCAGAGAGAGAGAGAGAGAGAGAGAAAGAGAGAAAGAGAGAGAGAGAGAGAGAAAGAGAGAGAGAGAGAGAGAGAGAAAGAGAGAAAGAGAGAGAGAGAGATGTATATGTATACATATAGATGTACACGTATATGTATATATATATAGATCTATACATACATGTATATGTATACATATGTGTAGATGTATATATATATATATAGATGTACATGTAATATGTACACATATATACATACATACAGATATCTATACATATATACACCCATCACACACACATACACATGCACACAAACACACACATTAGTTATTTGTTTTCTTATCCAAAACTACGTCAAAAGTACTGAATGGATCTTTATGAAATTTGGAAATTATATTCTTTGCATAACGGCCATAACTCCCATGAAAATTCATATATTTTTGATGTTGATGAAATTTTAACCCGAACATAACAGATGAGTATTATTTAGAAAATGATGTCACACGTTATCGAGGCTACCATTCTTTCTGGATGTGCAAAAGGGGTTGACGTCTTTATTCCAAGAATTCCTCTTACTCCATCAGGAGCAGACATTCCTTTTACATTCAGAAGACTACAATTCCCCCTTCGTGTGACTTTTGCCATGTCCATAAACAAATATCAGGGTCAAACACTGTCTGTAGCTGGTCTTCTCTTGGAAGAGCCCTGCTTCTCACATGGACAACTGTATGTTGGCTGCTCAAGAGTGGGCAGCAACAAAAAACCTATTTTTATATGCTCCACAAGGGAAAACAAGGAACATAGTTTACAATGAGATGTTATAATCACAACAGCAAGAAAGTATGTACATGATCACCTTCTTTTACGAAACTTCATTGACTTTCATATATTTATATTGATATACATATATATACGTGTGTTTGGGTGCGTGTGTGTATATACATCTCTATATATAAAGATGATGCGTAGTCTAGACGGCGTTTTTAGATTTCATTATTCTCTTTAACTCGGGCAACGCCGGGTATTTCTGCTAGTATATATATATATATATATATACACATGCGCGCGTATTTGTATGTAGTATGTATATACTATGCAAATACGTGTGTTTGCATATATGTGAGTATAAAGTTATCAACAGTTGAGAATAAGAACCAAAATTTTGCAGAAACGGTTTGTTTATATTCTCAAAGAATGTTTTGACCTTAAGAGGCAACGAATCTAAATAAGGCGTGATGTTCTACTACTACTACTACTACTACTACTACTACTACTACTACTACTACTACTACCCAATCAGACTGATTGCGTGGGTTACGAGTGCGGACCCCATCACTTCAAACTGAAAAACGATAATAATGATATCTAACAATTGAGATACAAAGGGAACGAATATATTTGACTAAAGAATATTTATCATATAGAGCTGGACCCTAGTATTTAACTGGTATTTTATTTCATCGACTCTGTTCAGATGAAATGCAAAGTTGATTGACCTCGGCAGGGTTTGGATTCTCAGAACGTAAACAGCTGGGACAAAAATGCCGCAGGGAGAATGTTTATCGATTCTGCTAAGTTATCATTCATTTGTCGTTCGCAAGGACCCCGCAGATGTCGAAGGATACGTACAGAAATGAAATACTAAAAGAAACATGAAACGATGTGGGTTGTGGAGGGCGGTGGCGGGGTCAAGGAAGGGGTTTACATTGAGTTAAAATGTGGAGCGACAGCAAAATAGTAAAGACAGATAAATTAATAAATATAATAATGGGTTTCTGATTTAAGAAAAAGACCAGAAATTTCTAGGGGTTGAAATTGGTTAGCCGGTTCAATCAGCTCTCAGTATATGATTGGTACTTTATAATAATAAATAGCAAATTATAAATAGCACCAGTAGAGATCGTGGTTTTCAATCGGAGTCCATATGCGATTTTGGGGCATCCAAGCAAGCAAAATAGCAAATTGGGGGTCCAAAATATTATTTTAAGGATCCATGAAAAAATGTTGTTTTCAGGTGTATTTATTGCAAGAAACTATTATATTTCCTTTGCTAACGTTCTACATAGTTTAGCATGTTCCCAGCCGCTAAAACACGATTTCTCAGAGAGTATAATTGCAATCCAACACAAGTGAACGTGTGAAAAACAAAATAAGAATTTTGAAAAAATTATCTATAAAACTAGCTATAAAGCATCAAATGACTGTGGGGTCCACCAAAATAAAATAGTAATCAAAGGGGCCCAAAGGCAAAAAAAAAAAGGTTGAGAACCCTTACTATATTGATAGATAAGCAAATGAAACGCAGGTGGAATTTCAACGGAAAACAAAAGCGTTTTATTTATAGTTTGAAGGGAATTTTTGCCAATCCAAATCGTTATGTAATAACAATTTCTTACTTAGACAGAAGACTAGAAATGTGGCGGGCTGTGTGGAGTTAGTTGATCAAATAGAGACTCTAGCATTATACTTTTTTACGAACCTCACTGAAGGAAGAATTGAAAGTCGACCTCAAAACGCAAAGAACTTATGTGATATTTATTCTGAAATGCGCTACGGGTTTTTATTCATAGGGAGTTAATTCAGGGGTAAAATATATACAAAGCCCAGTATACCTATCACGACTACCCGTCTGATAAGGGTACACCAGGCACATGCATCACAACCATATGTGCGTGACATGGTGATCTCATATCAAGATAAACAGCGCACGACCTCGCAGGTGGGGGCCCAGTTAGAATTTTCTTCAGGCCGAGTAGCCCATCCCGCTCAAAAGGTCTCTGAATAAGGTTTGTTTAAGGATGTTGAGCAAAACACCCATGTTTCCAAAGGTGAATTATTCAAACCCCAAAAACTTTTCATTATCACTACGAACCATTGAAACCAAACTCATTTCCAGAAAGGCCATGGCAGAATTTGTGCATAGACTTTAAAGGACCTATTGAAGAAAGTTCAAGTTTTTCTTTCGGATAGATGAATACAACCGTTTCCCTGAAGTAGAAACTGTCACAACGACCTCGGTGGATTACTTGATTCCGAAGCTTCATAGAGTGTTGTGTGCCCATAGTATTCCTCGGGTGATAAAAGCGATAATGAAACTCCTTTCCAGTCAGAGGAATTAGGGAAATATGCTAAACGACAAGGTTTCATACATAGGCGAATTGAGTCAGAACACCTTGAGAGCAATGGACGTGCAGAAAACTATGTGGAAGTTGAACTAAGCCCATATTGCTCGCATTGAGGTACTGGATCCCAGAAATACAGACTGCAAACTGAATTAACGTGCAACAGCACGCAATACGACAGCTATCAGCCAAGCTGAAAGCTTGTGTAATCGTACAATATCAATCAACGTGCCTCACATGAAATCAGCATCAACAGGTGCAATGTACAATCAGATCATCCAGCGTGATCCAGCCACTAAACAGAAAGAGAAGAAAAAAAACACAAACTTTGATAAACGGAACCATGCCACTGAACAGCAGATACTTGTCGGTTATCAGGTGTTCATAAAACAGAGTAAGTCAACGACTGGTTCGACAGTTTACAGTAACTGAAATCAAAGCTCGATGATCGCAAGGGAACAGGCCAATCAGAAACTCACTCGCGATGCACTCGAGTGTAAATGCCTCCCGGACAGACCAGCATGTGTGTGCCCCAAAGGGAAGAAAGATAGAGGAGTACGATGATCATATTGACGAAGCGGATCTGGGCCTGTCGATCACAAACCATCTACAGGAAACCAAAACATAACCTACAAATGTATTAGCAGATGTCAATCAGCGAGTGGTACCAGAACTTCGACGCAGCAACAGAAATCGTCGACCTCTGCCTTACCTAAGCGACTACGTTCTGAACTCAGAGATGGGTAGAAGGTGTTTTTTTTAATATTCCGACATGCTCTACGAATTTTCATAGATAGCAGGGTTATCTTCTCTTGCCGGACATTGTTAATAGCGCATGACAAGAACTGTGAGAGGACGTAAATGGTGGTGGTCTCCTGAAATGCATGGGGAGGAGTCTCTGCCGCGTGGTTCGCCTTGCTACAACAGAACTCGGACATTGGATAAGCAACGTTCATCTACGGACCATATTACCCGGATAAAGTCAAGTAGGCCATTGACGTGAATCCGGTCCTACCAGCTGCAGAGACATTTGATCTCCAACAAATTTCATAAGGATTTCCTGTTCTCCCTCACCTCTTTTTTATTTTCCTGATGTTCTAACCGTTTCTGCTAATTTGCCGCTGCTAATTAGTGTTACAACAATAACAACGATAGCAACAATAACGACACAGCTACTCAAGTGTGCCATAGCGAATTTGTTTCCTCATAACTTCCAGAAAAATGGATATTTTTTTAAATGAAATATTTTTACAAATATGCTTCAGATAGTGCAAATTTCGATAATATCAGAATTTGTAGTAATTTTTTTTTCCCGAGGGTAGAGAGAGGAGTTTTTGAAAATTCATTAAAGTCGGCTTTGTTTCCTCACAACTTTACGAAAATGGATATTTGTGTGTGTGTGTGATATTTTCTACAAATACATTTCAGATTGTGTAGATTACGATTATGTTGGAATTTAATATGTAAAAAAACAACAATAACAACAAAATTGTATGCTTGTACATATACATTATTGACACACATCACAATTTTTCTCGAACTTTCAAGTTTTTGATGTGTGTCTGTATGTATGTGCGAGTCCACCAATTTTTTTTATTTTTGCATATTAAAATTCCAATATAATCGTAATATGCATCATCAGAACGGTGTTTGTAGAAAATTTCGCAAAAAGAAATATCCATTTTCAGAAAGTTATGAGGAAACAAAGCCAACTTATGTGAATTTTCCGAAAATCCTCTCCTCAACCTTGGAAAAGAATTTTCATAACAAATTCCGAAATAATCGGAATCTACACCTTCTGGAGCATATTTGCAGAAAAATTCCATAAAAAAAAAATCCATTTTTCTGGAAGTTATGAGGAAACAAAGTCAATGGGGCACACTTGTGTAGTAGATGTATCACAATAATGAGAAATTATATTACTAAACAAAATGCCGAAAAAGAAACCTTCGAAATTTACTATTATTATAATTAATATATTACACGTGTACTCACCACACACAAAAGCAAGTTGTGCATGTGAGAAACATGCATGCATGCCTACGTGCAACATCAGTTGTTACGATATAGATTTATGTTGCTTGGAAGGATTAGTGTTGTTCAATAGAGAGACATTCCGTCAAATGAGTGAGTGCGCGCGTGTCTGCGTGCATGCAGTACGCGTGTTAACACACACAGAAACACATGCACAAACTCACATACACATGTGTATATGCACATATGTGAACATCTTATGAACATACGCACAAATATATAAACACATACATACATGCATATATATATACACATAAACAGATATAATATATATGTATAAACATATACACAATTACATGTATATTTGTGTGTGTGTACATATCTACACCTCTTAATGTGTGTATTTAAAGATCGACATTTTTCGTTTTGATTTTATTTCACACACACACACACACACACACACACACACACAAACATATGCGTGTTTATATTAATGATTATAATGCATCTGTTATAAACGTGCACGTATGTATGTACATACATGCAAGCAAAGATTGATGTATGCATACATATACACACGCATTATATATATATTCTTTTATTCTTTTACTTCAGTCATTTGACTGCAGCCATGCTGGAGCGCCACCTTTTAATCGAGCAAACCGACCCCGAGTACTTATTCTATCGGTCTCTTTTTGCCGAACCGCTAGATTACGGGGACATAAACACACCAGCATCGGTTGTCAAGCGATGTTGGGGGTGGGAGACAAACACAGACACACAAACATATACACACACATACATATATATATATATATATATATATATATATACACACACATATACGACGGGCTTCTTCTAGTTTCCGTCTACCAAATCCACTCACAATGCTTTGGTCGGCCCGAGGCTATAGTAGAAGACACCCAAGATGCCATGAAGTGGGACTGAACCCAGGACCATGTGGTTAGGAAGCAAGCTACTACACAGCCACTCCTGCTGCGCCTATACTTGCCATACAGCCACTCCTGCGCCTATATATATATATATATATATATATATATATATATATATATATATATATATATATATATATGCATACATACGTATGTTTGCTAAACAGCTGTATTTTCGCCATACACCTGTGCTAGGTATTTGAGGCTGATGGCAACGAGTAATTTTCACATAACAAACAACGTATCATCATCACCATCATCAAGAACAACATCAACAGCAGCAGCGGCAGCAGCACTATCTGCAAGAGTATGTCGTGTGTTGGTAGATAAATCGTAGCAACATCCATGATTGTACTAGCATATCGTGGATGTACCAACATTTAACTCCATTATCATCATCGTCAGTACCACCGCCGCCGCCGCCACAACCATCAACGAGGGAGCCTTTATGCGGACGATCGACCGATCTGCTAGAAATAGACAGCAGTGAAATCAACAACACAACACTGCTGTTTTTAAGTAGTGAAGGACACATTGAGATAATATAGTAATACATTTTTTAAAAAAAGAAATATAAGTATATAAATAAATAAATAAATAAACCGAGCGGGATGGTCGTGGTTGGATCAAACAACATTTTTTTTAATAATAGTAAATCTGATTGATCAGAGATGACCTCTGAATCAAACAACAATAACATCATTAATGTTTGTATAATTAAAAGAAAAATAAAGAAATTATTATTATTATAAAGAAATCATATAAATAAAGAAAGAAAGAAATCGTAATTAAGAGAAAAATAAGAAAAATTACCAATAAATTAATAAAGAAAAAAAAACTGGAAACATATTTCGAACAGAGAATACACACGTGTGTGTATGTTCGTGCATAAGTGATATATGTGTGTGTGTGTGTGTGTATGAATGTATACGTTTTACATATGTGTATGTATGTATGTATGCACAAAGGTGTTAATGAAAATGACGACATAGTCAATGAATGTGAGGATATATAGAAAGTAAATAGCGCGTGAAATAGTATACGTATAATTGCAACTAACAAGGGTGATATAACAACGATAACAAAGAACTGTACCATGATGATGATGATGACGATGATGATTTCTTGCTGGTAGCAGCCAGAAAAGCACTCAACATCAACAGTTCGTTCCACACACACACACACACACACACGCGTGCGCACATATATACACAAACGTACAGACACATGCACGCACATACACATAGTACACAAGAACGGGTGAAGATGCATATGCAATGTTTGTGAGTGCGTGCGTGTGCGTAAATGTTTGCATTTGCATGTGAATATATAGATGATGATGATGACAATAATAATGTTGATGCTGGTAACAGTAGTGATGCATAAATATAATGAAAAGAGCAACAATGCATTATAACAACAAAGATAACGCAATAACGATATAACAATAAAACTACTAATAATATACTATTATTATTATTATTATTATTAATGACGAATAAATACATATACACTCATGATACTGTATGTGCACGCGCGCGTATGTGTGTGCATACATATCTATATATATAGATATGAATATATATATGTATATATTCATGCACGCACACATAAATATGCATATATGTGCTTACATGTATTTATCTCCTATATATATTACATACATAAATATAAATATATACATATATACACACATATGTACGTATGCGCATGTTTATGTTAATACAGATTCATATATATATATATATATATATATATATATATATATATATATATGCATAGACACATTACTACATACAAACCATTATATATATATTCATTGGGAAGAGTTAATAAACAATGCATACCTGAATAATTGATGTCTGAGAAGAGATAAGAATAGAAGTGGAGGTAGCAGCATTATTAATTTCTTACACTTTTGAAAAATGCTTCACAAAAGACGTTCTGGTGATGACACAAGTAAATGGTACTACTAGTGTTAGCACTTATAGGAATGGTGTTGTTGGCGGCTGCGGCGGCGGCGGCGGTGGTGGTGGTAGTTTGTGCTGATGGCGGTAGTAATAGCATCGGTACTATCATTGGTAGCGCCGTTTTGCAATAGTAGTTGTAGTATAGTAATTGTTGTTGGTATCGACGTTGTTATTGTTGTTGTTTTGATGGTGGCACTGCCAGAATGAAGTAACATACACATAACATAGATGCACATGCATATGCGCGCGTGTGTGTGTGTGTATGTATATATATATATATATATATATATATATATATATATATACGTGTGTGTGTGTGTATGTATGTTACAACACAAACATGAAAATGATAGCTGTAGTAACGATTGTAGTAATATTTTCGTTTTAGCAGTGCAAGTATAGCTAATGTTACTACTGTTGCTGCTACTACTACTACTACTACTACTACTACTGCAGCTGCTGGAACTAAAGTAATCGTAGTAGTAATAGTAGTAGTAGTAGTAATAATAATAGTAGTAGTAGTAGTAGTAGTCTGGTTAATATGTTATGTGGATGAGAAGAAATTTTATGTTGAACAAAATAGATTATTTATTTATTTGTTTGTTTATTTATTTGCAGTATACCAATAGATTGGTGTTGGCAACGATGGGTGTGGTAAGGGAGGTGGGAAGAGGTAGGGAGAGGCTGAAGGGGAAAAGAAAAAAAAAAGGAAGAGGAGGAAAAGCAATGTCAGAACCAGTCGGTTTTTGTTGACAGTGGTGGTGGAATATAGAGGAAGAAAGAGTGACAGAAAACGGGGAGGGGAGAGAAAAAGACAGACATAAAGAGAGGAAAAGAAAGCGAGGGAGAAAGACAAGAGAGACAGAGAAAGGGAGATATACACACGCATGGACACAAACAGAAAGAAAGAGTGTGTGTAAGTGAGAAATCGAGGTGCAGAGAGAAGGGTGTGGTATAAATGATGGGAAAGAAACACACTGAGAGGTAGAGAGGTAGGGAGAGAGTGAGTGAGCGCGTGTCAACGTGACAGGGAGAAGGCGGGTTGATGGAAAAAGTTCAGTCCTTCAGAGTAAATTAGTAATTTATATACAACTTGCACAATCACAAGTACCAAACGGATTCTGTGACTCTCTTTTTGTGTGTACAGCGTAATTCACCACACATGTGTGAATTACATTCTATGATGTATTGCATATTATATATTGACATCATACATGCATAACGCAACATTCATAAGCGTGTGTGAATATTAAGATTCGTGTTTATTTGCTGTTATATATATTTATATATAAATACATACGTATGTATACCCATCCATCTGTCTGTCTGTCTATCTATCCATCTATCTACCTATTTGTCTATCTATCTATCTATCTACCTTTATGTCTATCTATCTATCTATCTACCTTTATGTCTATCTATCTATCTACCTTTATGTCTATCTATCTATCTATCTATCTATCTATCTTTATGTCTATCTATCTATCTATCTATCTATCTATCTATCTACCTTTATGTCTATCTATCTATCTATCTATCTACCTTTATGTCTATCTATCTATCTATCTACCTTTATGTCTATCTATCTATCTATCTACCTTTATGTCTATCTATCTATCTATCTATCTACCTACCTACCTACCTACCTATCTATCTATCTCTCCATATCTCTATCTATCTATCTGTCTGTCTATCTGCCTGTCTGTCTGTTTATCCATTTACACCCGTATATCATAATCGTTATCATTTTAACATCTGCTCTTCCCTGCTCACATTGGTGTGTGTATGTATGCATATACACACAAACATACTCATACCTGCACATACATATGTACATGTATATATAAATATATATATCGGATTAAGCAATGAAATGTCAACACACACACACGCACACACAGACACACACACACACAAGATGTGCTTCCATCCATTAAATTTCTGCTTACGAAGCTCACTCACCAGGTCAACTTCATGCTATAATAGAAAACATCTGTCCAAAGTGCCAAGAATAAGATTGAACCTGGAACTACAAGGGTGTGAAACAGACTTCTTAACCACAGAGCCATACCTACACACAGGGCTGGCTTTAGGGTTGCTGGAACCCTGGGCAAGCTGAACTCCGCTGTGTACAAGTTGATAGCCATGGAAGTTTCCTGTCTTTGTCATTCCCTCCTCGGCACCCCCAAGCACATGGTGCCCCAAGTGACTTCCTGAGTTGCAGGTACCTCGAACCAGTCCTGCCTACACATCAATGTTGAAGCTCCTTTCATAAATTTGGGGGTGGCTTAATCCTTTGATGGCAGAAAACCAAGAGAAGTGTCATCTTTGCAGGCTCTTATATAACGTGGCTGTGTGACAAGAAGTTTCTTTTCCAACCACATGATTCCAGGTTCAGTCCCACCGTGTGGTACCTTGGCCAAATGTCTTCTACTATAGCCTTGGGCCAACCAAAGCCTTGTGAATGGATTTGGTAGAAGGAAACTGAAAGAAGCCTGTCGTATATATATTTATGTCTGCATGTCTTTGTCTGTGTTTATCCCCCCACCACCGCTTGACAACCAATGTTGGTATGTTTATGTCCCCAGTAACTTAGCAGTTTGGCAAAAGAGACTGATAGAATATGTACTAGGTTTAAAAAGAATAAGTCCTGGGATTGATTTCTTCGACTATAAAACCCTTTAACATGGTGCTACAACATGGCCACAGTCAAATGACAGGAACTTGTCAGTGCTGCTGGACTGGCTCCTGCACTACACTCTCAGAGTGATTGGTGTTAGGAAGGGCATCCAGCTGTAGAAACTTTGCTAGATCAGATTGGAGCCTGGTGTCGCCATCCGGTTCGCCAGTCCTCAGTCAAATCTTCCAACCCATGCTAGCATGGAAAGTGAACGTTAAACTATGATGATGATGATATATATATATATATATATATATATATATATATATAATAATAATAATAATAATGATAATAATAATACAAATAATATGTGAGTATATGCATATATACGTACATGTATGTACTTACCTACATCTACATGTATATATAGATGCATATCTGGGTACAGGACGTCACAAAAAAACGTGGACAAAATGAAAAACAAAACATAAACAGCACAGAAAACAGACAGGCCACATAGAGAACATCTCCTTCATCAGCTGCCCCTATATATATATATATATATATATATATATATATATATATACACACACACACACATACACATACATATGTATGGATGTATAGAATCATGGGACAATCACAACAAAGCTCCTCAAGAGTTATCTGGCTACCATACCACATAGTAATCTAACATGGAGGAGTGAAATGTAGAGTCCTGCACAGCTGAAATCCAGCAGATCCAATCAGGGAAAAATTACTTTTGCATGAGGAAAGCTGCAAGACGATTGTAATCTTATGGATATCAACTGGTGATATTAATATATTCATCTCTCACACCTGACATTCTTTATGTTCTCTCTCTCTCTCTCTCTCTCTATATATATATATATATATATATATATATATATATATATACATACATATATATATATACTGTTTTATTTCTTTACTGCCAACAAGGGGCTACACACAGAGGGGACAAACAAGGACAGACAAACGGATTAAGTCGATTATGTCGACCCCAGTGCGTAACTGGTACTAAATTTATCGACCCCGAAAGGATGAAAGGCAAAGTCGACCTCGGCGGAATTTGAACTCAGAACGTCGCGGCAGACGAAATACCGCTAAGCATTTCACCCGGCGTGCTAACGTTTCTGCCAACTCGCTGCCTTTATACATATATATATAGATATATATATATATATATATATATAGATATATATATATATATATGTGTGTGTGTGTATATATATGTGTGTGTGTGTGTGTGTATATATATGTGTGCATGTATATATATATATGTATATGTATATATATATAGACACAGGAGTGGCTGTGTGGTAAGTAGCTTGCTTACCAACCACATGGTTCCGGGTTCAGTCCCACTGCATGGCACCTTGGGCAGGTGTCTTCTACTATAGCCTAGGGCCGACCAAAGCCTTGTGAGTGGATTTGGTAGATGGAAACTGAAAGATGCCCGTCGTATGTATATATATATATATATATATATATATATATATGTATGTGTGTGTGTGTGTGTTTGTGTGTCTGTGTTTGTCCCCCCCACCATCGCTTGACAACCGATGCTGGTGTGTTTCCGTCCCCGTAACTTAGCGGTTCGACAAAAAAGACCGATAGAATAAGTACTAGGCTTACAAAGAATAAAGTCCTGGGGTCGATTTTCTCCAGCATGGCCACAGTCAAATGACTGAAACAAGTAAAAGAGATATGTATGTTAATATATGCATATATATATATATATATATATATATATATATATATATATATATATATAAACATAATTAAGGGATCAGCTGAGACTCCAACAGATAGCAATGCTATCTGTTGGAGTCTCAGCTTTTTAGCTGCTATTTCTGAACTTCGGTATGTGGTGAAGCAACTATTTGCTGATCCCTTAATTATGTTTATAAATGTATAAGAACTTTTAAATAAGTTCTCCACCGATAATGGTGTTTACATACCGAAGGGCTTGGTAAAATTATTAATTGTTAATTTATTAATAAATTAATAAATTGATAAACCTTTACCCTTTTAATTGTAATGTTGTATGTATATATATATATATATATATATATATATATATATAAGTACATAGATATACATATATATATAGATAATGTACTGATATTTGGTTTGTGCCTGAAGAATATTTTTCAGTTTTCACAACCTATGAAACTATTACATGTAATGTAACTTTAAATAAATTACACACACACACACACACACATATATATATATATATATATATATATATTACTCTTTACTCTTTTACTGGTTTCAGTCATTTGACTGTGGCCATGCTGGAGCACCGCCTTTAGTCGAGCATGTCGACCCCAGGCCTTATTCTTTGTAAGCCTAGTACTTATACTATCGGTCTCTTTTGCTGAACCGCTAAGTTACAGGGACGTAAACACACCAGCATCGGTTGTTAAGCGATGTTGTGGGGGACAAACACAGACACACAAACATATATATATATATGTATATATATATGCTGGGCTTCTTTCAGTTTCTGCCTACCTAATCCACTCACAAGGCTTTGGTCGGCCCAAGGCTATAGTGGAAGACACTTGCTCAAGGTGCCATGCAGTGGGACTGAACTTGGAACCATGTGGTTCGTAAGCAAGCTACTTACCACATAGCCACCACGCCTATATATATAAATTTACATTATTTAACATACACCTTCCATGCTAGATGACTGCGCCAAGTTCTACTATTTGCTCTGGCATGGTGTCCACAGCTAGATGCCCTTCCTAATGCCAACCACTTTACAGAGTGTACTGGGTGCTTTTTTAGTAGGCACCAGCTCCAGTGAGGTTGCCCTGTAACTAGCAAGACAAGACCAACACCCTCAAGTGAGTGGGGAGTAGTATTGGGGAAGGTGTCTTTGTAAAAATATGTTGAGCTAACCAACAAAAGGCGTAAGAGGTAGACCAAGAATGAGATGGTTGGATAATATCCATGGTTTCAGTGGGTCACATTTCAGAATCTAGCCAGGTGTAATGATGGTTACTTTTGAGTGGATCCCATGGAAGATGTGACTGAGGATTCTAGTTCCATAACCCCAGGAATAGTGGGCAGAAAAGATGGATGGGTGGATGGACAAATGTTTTTTTAAGGTATTTTGTTTTTCCCAACCACATGGTTTGGTGTTCAATTCCATTGTATGGTACCTTGGGCAAGTGTCTTCTACTATAGCCTTAGTTCAACCAAAGCCTTGTGAGTGGATTTGGTAAATGGAAACTGAAAGAAGCCTGTCCTATGTACGTAAACATATATGTATGTATTTACGTGTGTGTGTGTTGTCTTTGTGTCTGTTTGTTCCCCCACCATCACTTAAGAACTGATTGTGTGTTTATGTCTTGTAACTTAGTGGTTCGACAAAAGAGACCAATAGAATATGTACTAGGTTTACAAAGTATAAGTCCTGGGGTTGATTTCTTTAACTAAAACCCTTTCAGGTGGTGCTCCAGCATGGTCAGTCTAATGACTGAAACAAGTAAAAAAATAAAATAATAATAAATTTGGTGCACTATTCCACAATATTCTTTTCTACTCTAGGCACAAGGCCTGAAATTTTGGGGGAGGGTGCCAGTCGATTAGACTGACACCAGTATGCAACTGGTACTTAATTTATGAACCCCGAAAGGATGAAAGGCAAAGTTGACCTCGGAGGGAGTTGAACTCAGAATGTAAACAGATGAAATACTGCGAAACATTTCACCTGGCATACTAACGTTTCTGCTAGCTCGCCGTCTTACTATTCCACAATATTGCCAATAAACTATATTTGTATGCCATGGCAAGAGAAAGATTCTGATACTTAGAACAGGACCAATCTTTAGAGATGTGTGTAAAGTATCTGTAAATTAAGTTGTCAGAGTAATTTTATCATCATCAACAATTAATAAAAATCCTTTTCCTTTTCCTGCCACACTGACTTTGTTTTACAAATTTTACAAGTGAAATCGTCATGGCTCCTGTGCCCAGCATCGTTGCCAGTGCCATCGGACTAGCTCCTGTGCAGGTGGCACGTAAAATACACCATTTTGTGCGTGGCCGCTGCCAGTACCGCCTGACTGACCTTCGTGTTGGTGGCATGTAAAAGCACCCACTACACTCTCTGAGTGGTTGGCGTTAGGAAGGGCATCCAGCTGTAGAAACTCTGCCAAATCAGATTGGAGCCTGGTGTAGCCATCTGATTCACCAGTCCTCAGTCAAATCATCCAACCCATGCTAGCATGGAAAGCGGACGTTAAATGACGATGATGATGTTGAGTATTCTACTTGGAATTTCTAAGTGTTGCAATAGAGATGGAGCATCTACGGCTTGATAAAGTACACTGATTCTGCACTGTAATGTGGCCAGTGATAGGAAGGGCATCCAGTTGTTAAAACAAAAGATTCTTTTTAAAAACACATGCTGAAATATAGAAAGAACAACTGAAGATGTGGAGTCAGAAAGCTGCAATGCAGGCATTAAAAAGGGGAATAACTCTGAATATAGAGTAAAGAAGACTTTAGTTCTGTTGCAGATAAGTCCTTTAGTGCCAATGACAAAATAAAATCCACCTCTAACTTTATGCTATAAAGTGGTTGGTGATAGGAAATGTATAAACGGTTAAAAAGGAAAGTAATGCCCAAAAGATCCACCCCAAAAATAACACAGTAGAGACTGATGATGTTTTTCTGTTACCACGTGTACCACAGGACAGAGGGCTTTGCCAGGAGGTGAGATGCAATGAAACCTGCCCAAACTTATGCAATCGTGGTAAAAATGGATGTAATATGATGATGATGATGATGATGATGACGATGATGACGATGATGATGATGGTGGTGATGATGATGATGATGATGTGATGATGATGATGATGATGATGACGATGATGATGATTATGATGTCATTCAACATAGTAAAAACATGACCAACCAAGAAACTGCAACCAGTTTGATGTTGATTATGGATAATTTTTTTAAGCTTAGTGAGTGTAAATATAGTTTATTTACAAAAATCATCTGTAGTTTACACTAAATATACATTTTCAGAAACACACACACACACACACACACACACACACACACACACACAGAGAAAGAGAGAGAGAAACAGAAAGAGAGAGGGGTGGTTCCTGCGAGATTCACTAAGAGAAGCAATGCTCTCAAATGAAAAGAATTGGATATTCTATAACATTGAATTTCATATTGACCTATATAGCAAACAGATCTATAAGACAAATCAATACAGCACAGATATTTAAATAGCAAATATAGATCTCTACAAAGAAAACATAGTTATATAACAAAATATATGGATATGTAATAAAGATGTGTGTGCAAGTTATGTGTGTGTAAACATGACTGAAAGTTATTTAACAAAGATATATAGCGAGATATATATCACAAAGATAGTTTTATACATATGTGTGTGTGTGTGTGTGTGTGTGAAACAAAAGTGGTTTTAGAACAAATGTATCATTATATGGAACAAAGTGAGTTATGTAACAAACGTTTAGCTTAATACATCAAGATTTTGCAAATGTGAACTTTGTAGAAAGAAACCCTGGGGAAGCCCATCATACATTACACACACATATATATATATATACACACAATCATACATACATACACACATACATACACGCACACATACATACATACACGCACACACATACATACACACATACATACACGCACACATAAATACATAGTACATACATGCATACATACATACACACATACATACACGCACACACATACATACATACACACACATATATACATGCATACATACATACATACATGCATACACACATACATACACACATACATACACGCACACACATACATACATTCATACATACATACACACATACATACACACACACATACATACATACATTTATAATGCATAAACAGAGCCTGAAGATTGCTTTAAGATGCATGGCGTATTTCATAAAAATGCCTGTTCAAGTATCATAATAGTATGAAACTATTAGTAGCTCTTTTGGCTGTACATTTAAATTCACACACACACACACACACAAATATAGCTATAAATAACATGTAAATATTAAATTGAAAATCACTGTAGATGGACCCAGTACCATGAGACTGGAAAGCAAACTTCTTATTTCTTTTTTCCCACAAGGGGCTAAACATAGAGGGGACGAACAAGGACAGACAAAGGGGTTAAGTCGATTACATCAACCCCAGTGCGTAACTGGTACTTAATTTACCGACCCCGAAAGGATGAAAGACAAAGTCGACCTCGGCGGAATTTGAACTCAGAACGTAACGGCAGACAAAATACCGATAAACATTTCGCCCGGCATGCTAACATTTCTGCCAGCTCGCCGCCTTAGCAAACTTCTTACCATACATCCACACCTACATCTTAATATATATATATATATATATATATATATATATATATGCACACACACATATATACATATACAACCACAAATCCCTTCAGGTAGATGGCCCTGCTTGATCTGTAGAAAAGGTGTAGGTAGAAACTCCATAAGATGTACCCAGTGTAAGCTATGGACACATAAGAGGTGCAGCAATATCAAAGGAAGGTTAACTAGGAAGTTAGCTTTTGTATGTAGCAGATGTTCAGGTGCAATAAACACTGAAAATGTGCAGAGAACAACTTCTGCTACATTCCAGGGAGAAAAACTAGAAGTAGTTGATAGCTTCCGTTACCTAGGGGACCAAGTCAGTAGCAGTGGTGGATGCTCTGATAGTGTAGCTGCTAGAATATGAATAGCCTGGGCAAGGTTCAGAGAGCTCCTACATCTGCTGGTAATAAAGGGCCTCTCACTCAGAGTAAAAGGTAGACTGTATGATGTATGTGTGAGAACAGCCATGCTACATGGCAGTGAAACATGGGCTGTGACTGCTGAGGACATGCGTAAGCTTGCAAGGAACGAAGCCAGTATGCTCTGCTGGATGTGTAATGTCAGTGTGCATATTCGACAGAGTGTAAGTACCTTGAGAGAAAAGTTGGATTTAAGAAGCATCAAATGTAGCGTGCAAGAGAGACGACTGCACTGTTATGGTCATGTGTTGCGAATGAATGAGGACAGCTGTGTGAAAAGTGTCACACCCTAGCAGTTGAGGGAATCTGTGGAAGAGGTAGACCCAGGAAAACCAGGGATAAGGTGGTGAAGCACGACCATTGAACATTGGGCCATACCGAGGCAATGACTAGTGACCGGGACCTTTGGAGATATGCTGTGCTTGAGAAGACCCGACAAGCCAAGTGAGACCATAGCTCATGGGTGTAACCAGACCATTTATGAATACCCCTCATTCATTGGACAATAAACCTTGCTTGTGAAGACACTGAGGCAAGTGAAATCAAAATCAAAATTGCTGACATGGCTGATGACAGTACCACCTGATTGGCACTTGTGCCTGTGGAACGTTAAAAGCACATTTGAGTGTCATCATTGCCAGGGCCACCATGCTGGTGACATGTGAAAAGCACCATTCGAGCATGATCGTTGCCAGCATCGCTTTACCGGCACATGTGCTGGTGGCACATAAAAAACAACATTCGAGCGTGGTCGTTGCCAGTGCCACCGGACTCAGCCCACTGAGTGGACTGAAGCAATGTGAAATGAATTATTTTTTGCTCAAAAATACATGTTGCCCAGTCCAAAAATCGAAACCACAATCTTACATTCTTGAGTTCAACACCCTAACCACTAAGCCATGAGCCTTTACCTTGTACTCCAATGGTTGTAAGCATCCTCCATACTGATGACTAGGCTGTGAATCCCCTGCAGCCAACTTCAAATAGGAATAACGATGACTTGCCATCCTTTCTTTCAGCAATCTTGCAGCAGGCTCTTCTACTTGTCACACTTCCATTCAAAGGCTTAACCCATTAACACTCAGATTACTTTATCAAATGTAATGCTTATTCATTTGCATTCATTCGCATTTATCCTGTTTTATCTTGTAGGCTGGAGATTTTAATGATGTGACTCTTTTACTTGTTTCAGTAATTTGACTGTGGCCATGCTGGAGCACCGCCTTTAGTCGAGCAAATCGACCTCAGGACTTATTCTTTGGAAGCCTAGTACTTATTCTATCGGTCTCTTTTGCCGAACCGCTAAGTTACGAAGATGTAAACACACCAGCATCAGTTGTCAAGCGATGCTAGGGGGACAAACACAGACACACATACATATATATATATATATATATATATATATATATACATATACATGTATACGATGGGCTTCTTTCAGTTTCCATCTACCAAATCCACTAACAAGGCTTTGGTCAGCCTGAGGCTATAGTAGAAGACACTTGCCCAAGACAAATATTGTAAGAGGTAGGGTCTGGCCAGTTGGAACATAAAACAGACTATTTTGGCCATATATTCTTTTATTCTTTTACTTGTTTCACTCATTTGACTGCAGCCATGCTGGGGCACTGCCTTTAGTCAAACAAATCGACTCCAGGGCTTATTTTTTGTACTTATTCTATTGGTCTATTTTGCCGGATTGCCAAGTTACAGGAATGTAAACACACCAACATCGGCAGTCAAGCAATGGTAGGGGTACAAAAACACATACACACACACAAACATATGCAGACACACACACCTGATGAGCTTTTTTCAGTTTCCGTCACCCAAATTCACTCAGAAAGCTTTGGGTGGCCCAAGGCTATAGTAGAAGACACATACCCAAGCGCCCACACAATGGGACTGAACCTGGAACCATGTGGTTGGGAAGCAAGGCAAAAAGGGTTAATCACACCCCAGTTCCCAAAGGACTGTGAACTTGATCAAGATTATTTTCTTTGACTTTTCGGATCACAAAACTACATATGTCTTCAAGGAACTGCAACCTTTCTCAGTTTTACTTTCTTATTCCACGATTAGGTTCCATGTCGGAGACCAGCTGTCCTTTTCTTCTCTACTCACAAACATTTCTCCTTCCTCCACAAACTTGATTGCCAGAGTTGCTTTCCCTTGCTAATGCTATTTCTTGAATCATTTCTGTTCCAGGGTATGAGCAAGTTTTGCAAGCACCTTGTCATGGGCCACTTGTTTCTCTTTTGAGTAAGTGCTATTTTACACCCTGACAAGATGTGTGCACCTTTCTGTTGTAAAGTGGTTGGCATCGGGAAGAACATTGAGCTGTAGAAACCTTGTCAAAGCAGACGCTGGAGAATGAAGCAATGTTTGGACTCATTGGGTCCTACTCAAATTGACCACTTCAAGCCAGTATGGGGCAAGGGCGTTAAGTGATGATGATGATGATGATGTATGCATACATATATATGTGTGTGTGTGTGTATATATATATATATATATATATATATAGGGGTGGCTCTGTGGTAAGAAGCTTGCTTCCGAGCTATATGCTGCCAAATTCAGTCCTACTGTGTTGCACCTTGGGCAAGTGTCTTCTACTATAACTTCAAGCTGACCAGAGCCTTGTGAGTGGATTTGGTAGACGGAAACTGAAAGAATCCCGTCGTATATATATATATATGTATATATATCTATGTGTGTGTGCCTTTGTGTCTGTGTTTGACCTCTACTACCACTTGACAACTGTTGTTGGTGTGTTTATGTCCCCATAACTTAGCAGTTCAGCAAAAGAGATTGATGGACTATGTACCAGGCTTAGTAAAAAAAAAAAAGTTAAGTATGTACTGAAGTCTATTCATTTGACTAAGAATTCTTGAAGGTGATGCTCCAGCATG
>NC_142944.1:8315681-8328181 GCF_046866305.1 Octopus bimaculoides
AAACTGAAGGACCACTGCAATAAGTGTGTGAATCTGAGAAGGGAATATGTTGAATAGAATCACAACTGATCCTCCTGTATTTCTTCTTATCCAATGCCAGAAACTTTTCATCGCCCAATCCCTCATGTATATATATATATATATATATATATATATATATATATATATATATATATATATATATATATATATATATATATATATATATTTATAAATATAATTAAGGGATCAGCAAATATTTGCTTCACCATATACCGAAGTTCAGAATCCTTTACCCTTTTAATTTGTAATAATTATATATATATATATATATATATATATATATATATATATATATATATATGTATGTATATATATATATATGATGATGATGATACATATATATATATATATATATATATATATATATATATATATATATATATATATATATATATATATATTTATAAATATAATTAAGGGATCAGCAAATATTTGCTTCACCATATACCGAAGTTCAGAATCCTTTACCCTTTTAATTTGTAATAATTATATATATATATATATATATATATATATATATATATATATATATATATATGTATATATATATATATGATGATGATGATACATATATATATATATATATATATGTATCATCATCATCATCCACATCACCATCATCATGTTCATTATCATCCACAGCACCATCATCATCATCATCATTGTCACCGTCACTGTCACCGCCGCCGCCACCACCATCACCACCACCACCACCACCACCAACATTTGCTTTCCATGCTAGCGTGGGTCAGATGATTTGATAGGAGCCGGCAAAGTCTGGTGCTGCAGCAGGTTCTACAGCCTGTTTTTAGGGCATCCAACCATAGAAACCATGCCAAAACAAATAATGGAACCTGGTGTGGTTCCTGGCCCTTGCTCCTGTCAGACCGTCCAACCTATGCCAGCATGGAAAATAGATATTAAATGTTGATGTTTACGCACACACACACACACACACACACACGCATGCACACACAAACATATAAGCAAATCTGTGGTGTGTGTGTGTAATTCCATGCTCTTAACATCATCATCATCATCGTCATCATCAACAGCAGCAGTGGCAGTAGCTATGTCTCAAAAATCGCAATTTGCTGAAGCAACACAAAAAGACAGAAAACAATATTTCTTCATACATTGCTCATTCTTTGTCAAAGCGATTAAGTTCAAAAGAGAATGTTCAACTTTGATATATTCCTTAATATTTATCAACCGAATTCCCCCTCCCCCAGCTCCCTCCATTCTTGATGTTGTGTCATGCAATATTGTTTTTTCTGATTATATAAAGCCTTTATACTATGTACGCAACATCATGACATATTAATGTCAAGTCTTCCACCTCAATCAAAAAAGCTCTGTCAAATTATTCGACGTGCTTTCTGTTATTTTATTTAGTTCTTTTTCCTTTTTGTTTTCTGATATTTCTTTTTCCTTCAAAACATCATACATTCATATATGTGTGTGTGTGTTATAATTTAGAACAAACTGTAAAAGGTTGTAATTATAGTACTCTGAGTTTCAAATGTCGGAGCGAAGAGCTACGATACATTCTTGTCAGCTTTTAATGGCAACAGACGCTATGACAAAAAACAAAAACAAAAAAAACGTTGAATAAAAGGGAAGTTACTCTAATAGGTAGAAAAAGGGAAAAAGATTAAAAAATACACAAAACTCTGAGTATTATAATCACAACTTATTGCTTGTTCTAAATTATAACATATATAAATAATCCTCTATTTCTCTAATATTGAGGTCTCATTCTTTTGTTGTCACTTATTATTATTATTATATATAAACACACATGTATATACATATGTATGTATGCATGTATGAATGTGTGTGTGTGTGTATATATATATATATATATACATACACATATACATATATTAATATATATACACATACATATATATATATACATATATATATGCATGCATATACATATCATCATCATCATCATCATCGTTTAACGTCCGCTTTCCATGCTAGCATGGGTTGGACGATTTGACGGAGGACTGGTGGACCAGGAGGCGACACAAGGATCCAATCTGATTTGGCAGAGTTTCTACAGCTGGATGCCCTTCCTAATGCCAACCATTCCGAGAGTGTAGTGGGTGCTTTTACGTGCCACCACCACGAAGGCCAGTCAGGCGGTACTGGCAACGGCCACACTCAAAATGGTGTATTTTACGTGCCACCTGCACGGGAGCCAGTCGAGTGGCACTGGCAACGACCTCGCTCGAGTGTCTTTTCACGTGCCACCGGCACAAGTGCCAGGAAGGTGACACTGGTAACGATCATGCTCAAATGGTGCTATATACGTGCCACTGGCACGGAAGCCAAACAGCTACTCTGGCAATGATCACGCTCGGACGGTTCTCCTAGTGCTCTGTGCCACCTACACAGGAGCCAGTCCAGTGGCACTGGCAACAACCTCGCTTGTACATACATACATGCATATATTCTTTTTTATTCGTTTATTTGTTTCAGTCATTTGACTGTGACCATGCTGGAGCACCTCCTTTAGTTGAATAAATTGACCCCAAGACTTATTCTTTGTAAGCCTAGTACTTATTCTATCGGTCTCTTTTGTTGAACTGCTAAGTTACGGGGTCGTAAACACACCAGCATCTGTTGTCAAGTGATGGTGGAGAGACAAACACAGACACACAAACATATACACACACATACATATATATGTATATCACAGGCTTCTTTCAGTTTCTGCCTACCAAATCCACTCACAATTCTTTGGAAGGCCTAACGCTACAGTAGAAGCCTCTTGCCCAAGGTACCATGCAGTGGGACTGAACCAAGAACCATGTGGTTCAAAGCAAGCTACTATATATATATCATCATCATCATCATCATCATTATTATTATCATTTAATATCTGTTTTCCATGCTGGCATGGGTTGGATGGTTTGACTGGGGACTGGGAAGCCAGGAGGTTGCACCAGGCTCCAATCTGATCTGGCGTGGTTTCTATAGCCGGATGCCCTTCCTAACGCCAACCACTCCGAGAGTGTAGTGGGTGCTTTTTACGTGCCACCAGCACTGGAGCCAGTTGGGGCAAAAGAGCTGGCATCGATCACATTTGGATGGTCCTTTTTAAATGCCACTGGCACGAGGAGCCAGTCAGGTGACATTGGCAACGACGATGCATGAATGGTGCTTATTGCATGCCACCAGCATGGGAGCCAGTCAGGCGGAACTGACATCAGTCACAACAACAATTTCCATTCGGTTGTGGTTTAATTTGATTTTGATTTTGATTTTGATGTACTTGACTCAATAGGTCTGCCTCAAGCACAGCATGTTGCCCAACAATCCAAAGGTACTTTTTTTTAAGTGGGCTGGTTATGTGACACTTGTGTAAGCTACAGCTGTGATCTCACTTTATTTGCCGAGTCTTCTTAGTCTCAGCATATCTCCAGAGGTCTCGGTCATCTGTCATTGCCTCTGTGAGGCCCAATGTTCGAAGGTCATGCTTCACCACCTCATCCCATGTCTTCCTGGGTCTCCCTCTACCATGGGTTGCTTCCACTGTTTGGGAATGGCACTTCTTCACACAGCTCACCTCATCCATCCGTAGCACATGACCATACCAGCGCAAACGTCTCTCTTGCATGCCACATCTGATGCTTCTTATGTCCAACATTTCTCTCAGGGTGCTCACACTTTGTCATGTTTGCACACTGACATTACACATCCAGCAGATCATACTAGCTTCATTTTTTTCAAGCCTATGCATGTCTTCAACAGTCACAGCCCATGTTTCACTGCCGTGAAGCATGGCAGTTCACACACAGGCATCATACAATCTACCTTTCACTCTGAGCGAGAAACCTTTTGTCATCAGTAGAGGTAGAAGCTTTCTAAACTTTGCCGATGTATATATATATATATAAATTTTAAATATTGCGAAAAAATTAAATATTAATTCCTTACCAGTGGCCAGCATTGGAGCCAGTTGGGGCAAGGGGGCTGGCATCGATCACATAAGTAAAAATATCCATTGATTGCTAATATTATTATATTATATGTGTGTATCAGAGTTATACACAAAGGGAAAGACACTAAGTGGTTTTCTATCATGCTAGAAATGGGAGTTAAATCCCAAACCATGAAAAAGCTATTCTTATTTTGGCATGTTGGCATGATGGAAAACCACTTGGTGGCTTTCCCTCAGTGTATAACTCTTATACACACAAATAATATATATATATATATATATATATATATATATATATATATATATATATATATATATATATATACACATCAGATTGGAGCCTGGTGTAGCCATCTGGTTCGCCAGTCCTCAGTCAAATCATCCAACCCATGCTAGATTGGAAGGCGGACGTTAAACGATGATGATGATACATATATACATACATGCATACATATATACATATATATATATATATATATATATATATATATATATATACATATACATGTATACATACATATACATATATACATACATACATATACATACATATATACATACGTATGTGTGTGTGTGTGTGTGTGTATATATATATATATATATATATATATATATATATATATATATAAATACATATATATTTAAAAATACACATACATATTTATATATACATATACATACATATGTATTTATAAATACACATACATATATATATACATACATACATACATATATATATACATACATACATACATACACACATGCATATATACATACATACAGACAGACATACATGCATATAAGTAGATAAATAGTTATATTACATGTAAGTCCGACTGTTAACATTTCAATTGAAAGCTTGTGTGTCTTTCTGATTGGGATGTTTAATGTCCATCTCCCCCCCCCCCCCCCCCACCTCACTTTCTCATTGGCAGAGGGAAATATGAATAAGTCACCTCTGAAAATGATCGCAGTAATCTGATATTACTATTTAGGTTGGTTCTCTTGTCCTTCTCCGCACTTTCAGTTTGTTTAGCTTTGATGGAACTTGTGATTCTCACTTGCTGCAATAGTGACCTTTTCTTTAAGTTTCCATAGCAATTGGGGTTTGTTTTCGTGTGTGTGTGTGTGTGGGGTGTTAGCATGTGAGTGTTTGTGTGTTTCTTATTTGGTTTTTAATTTTTTTGTTTCATTTTTTTTTTGTCTTTAACACGACAGGTTGCTTAGCTCTCTGTTACGTAACATTCCTGCAGCTCTTTTGAGCTGCTGGTCTTTGGCTGGTATTAAACAAAGAATTTTCATAAAGAAACAATCGAATCAGAGACATAAGAGATATTAATGTGAAGACAGAAATGCAGATGAGTTTGGAGAAAGACAAAATTATCTTTGACGTAGGGAGCATCTGGAAAATATTCTAACAAAGTAATGTACCCTTGGGAAGCAAATAAATAGATTCATTGTTGGGATCCAGACATGGTGCAAGACAAAAGCAATTGGAATACAGTGAAAATCTTCTGTGAATGGTATGTGTGGATGGTACCTAGAAGAAGGATGTAAAATATAGAATGAAATTTGAGTTGGTAAAATAGTAACAACAGAAAAAAATGGTAAGCGATTACAATGGCAGGAAGGTGTGCAAAGAACTTTCTCTGCATGGGAATTGGACAGAAATAAAAGAGATAGAAAGGAAGGAAGAGGGAAAGAAGAAGAGAAAGAGAGCAAGGAAGACAGAAAAAGAGAAAGGAAGTTATAGACTGAAACCAAAGACAAACTGAAGAAATTTGTCAAAAGGAAACAAAAAAAAAGGAAAACAGAAAAGAATTGTCTTGTAAAACATCCATGTGGAGGCGTTGAATGGGAGCAATTTTTGAAGAATTAATAAAAGATAATGGTGACGGTGATGCTGAGAGCCATCTGGTGGCAAGAGTAGGGATTTCGTAAAATCAAATATGTTCACTGCCATGTTTAACCCGCTCAGGCTTCAGGTTACTTATTTATTCACATTGTTTTGAATTAATCATGCATTATCTCATAGCTTTGAGATTTTGATGATGTGATTGTTTATTCTTAGAATGACATTGTAGGGTAGGTATGAGGTGTCAGATATGGCTGGTTTAACTGATTAGCATTCAGGTTACTCTCTCAAATGTAATTACTTATTTAATCACTGTTTTGAAATAATTACACATGATCTCATAGCTTTGAGACTTTGATGATGCGATTGCTTATGTTTAGAATGACATTGTAGGGTAGGTGTGAGAGGCTGGAGCTGGTCACTTTGAACATGGAAGTGGTAGGATATTTGGGCCAGGTGTGGTTGGTTTAAATGCTAAAGGGTTAGCATCATATATCATCACATTTAAAGAATACTTTCTCATAAATAGCATGTTCACTCCTTACCAATATTATAGACAGATGGACGGGTGGACAAACAGACAGATAGGTAGATAGACAGATAGATAGATGGATGGATGGATGGATGGATGGACAGACAGATAGACAGACAAATAGATAGATAGATAAATAGATAGATAGATAGATAGATAGATAGATAGATAGATAGATGGATGGATAGATTGATTGGAGAGATAGGTAGATAGATAGATAGGTAGATAGATAGATAGATAGATAGATAGACAGACAGACGGATGGATAGATAGGTAGGTAGGTGGATGGATGGACAGACGTATGAATGGATAGACAGATTAGATAGATAGATAGACAGATAGATGAATAAAAGAAATTGGATTGAGCACCATTTTTAAATTTCAAATCCCTACAATCATTTCTACACATCGTTACACCTGTAGTAGATTAGTGAGAAGACATAATTAACATATTGCATAGTCACTACCACCCATCAAAGGTGTAAAATGTGTTTCTTCAGGTGATTATTTTGAATAAGTCCTTTGGTGTAATCATATGTGGAAACATGTAAGACGGCGAGCTGGCAGAAATGTTAGCATGCTGGGCGAAACGCTTACTGGTATTTCGTCTGTCTTTACGTTCTGAGTTCAAATTCCACCGAGGTCAACTTTGCCTTTCATCCTTTCAGGATGAATCAAGTACCAGTTGCGTACAGAGATCGATCTAATTGACTTCTCCCCCAAAATTTTGGGCCTTGTGCCTAAAGTAGAAAAGGATATGTGGAAACAGCTGTAGTGATTTGAAATAATGTCGTTGAATCCATTTTCCCTCGTTCATTTCTTTATATAAACTCTATGGATATTATGGAATTCTTGATGTATATCAAAATCTGTGGCGATTCTGGCACTCGGGCTGTTCAGGCTTATCCCGAGTATAAATTTAGTAAAGTGAACGTGTATTTGCAATCTGATTTAATTTCTGCCAACACTGACTTCAAGTATGTAACTGCAGCCAATAACTCGGGCTCCTTTTATTGAGCCTGGTCGCAGTTCAGTTATTTTTGTTCAGCGTCTGGCGGTCGTCTTAGAGATGCCCTGTGTCAAAAAATATCATTCATAGCAGACGTTCTCTCGACATCATTCACACCCGCCTGACTCGTGTTCAGAAGTTACAGCCCAAGTTATTATCTATAATCGTAAAAATTAAAAGTAATTCAAATTCAATGTTTTCTTGAAACAATAAATTTCTATAGAAATTAGGATTTAAATTCCAATCTATGAAAAGTTTCCTTTCTACAATATTCTTAAATGAATGAAAAATTATTCAGCAACTCGGGCTAATACGAACGAGCCTGGTAGGTGTAAAAGACTAACTGGCATCTCTTGTCAAGTGTACAGGCGACAATCAGATCGCTGATGTTTGTTGTGCACTCCACTGTCGTTATTTGATTGCTGTTATTCTGTGCGTCTGTGTGCAAAGGTCAGTTGTGGTTTGCAGGGTTGGTTTATTTTTACTCTTTACATAGTGCTAGATATAAAGAAAATAAGCCATTTCAGGCTAGAAATATTGCGGAAAAACTTGAAATTCTTCGAGCAGGCATGTGTCTTATGTGAAATCTGTGATGAGCCCCAGTGACGAATTCCTTGATGAGCCTGAGTGACGCTGATGACCTGGAGTCGCTTGTGATCCAAATAACAAGAGTATTGCCACTGTATGATGACATCTGGTAGCCAAAAGCTGTGGATGAGCTTTGCATAGCATACTACAAGGTTTTTACCCCGCGTTTATATATATATGTGTGTGTGTGTGCGCGCGTGGAGCTTGTGGTTTGGGTGTTGCACTCACGATCGCGAGATCGTGGTTTCAATTCCTAGACTGGGTGGTGTGTGGTGCTCTTGAGCAAAACACTTCATCTCACATTGCTCAGCAATCACTTCAACACCCTTGATGTATGGTACACCATGCACTTGTTTATACACTTCATCGATTTGATGGAGGAGGTGAACTAATGTACAGCATATACATTTACTCTTTTACTTGTTTCAGTCATTTGACTGCGGCCATGCTGGAGCACCGCCTTTAGTCGAGCAAATCAACCCCAGGACTTATTCTTTGGAAGCCTAGTACTTATTCTATCGATCTTTTTTGCCGAACTACTAAGTTACGGGGACCTAAACACACCAGCATCGGTTGTCAAGCGATGGTGGGGGGGATACAAACACAGACACACACACATATATATACACATATATACGACGGGCTATTGCCCAAGGTGCCACGCAGTGGGACTGAACCCAGAACTATGTGGTTGGTAAGCAAGCTACTTTATTTCACAAATATTTGCCATAAAGGCATTACAAAGAGGGGACGAACAAGGACAGACAAACATAAGGGGTGAAGTAGCTGTATCGATTAAATATTTACAATTTTAAATATACAATAATAATTTGATTATATTTACAATGTTCGATTAAAGCATTGCTCATTACCACACAGCCACTCCTGCGCCTATGATCACCATAAACAAATCATTTGTGCAGGTCGTCCAGCTTCGACGATGTATGTGTGTGTGTGTGTTTCTATGCACCCTTGTCTTGACATCGTGTTATGTTTGCCAACGACCGTCACCGTCATATAAAAACAGTCATCCGTTACACAAATAAACAAAACAAAAAAAAAAACGTCTGGCCAAGAGGAAATATAAACTCTACGTGGAAATAGCTGGGGGGTCGATGACAGGAAGGAATCCCCCCCTTCCCCAACAACAACAACAAACTCTGTTCAACCCATCCAAGCATGGAAACTGAACGTTAAATGAATGGTGATAATGGATAGCTCTTAAAATTAGTCATTTCATTGGAAGCAGATACAGAAACAAAATGAAAAATTCGCAGACACACTTCGCGTCGTCAGTCTCATCGAAGGCAGAATTAATTCTGCTTCCGTATAGCTGTTATGTTTTTTTTTGGGGGGGGGGGGAGCTGGAAGCAGAACTCACAGCGTGTGGGAAGTGTATCCAACGCAGTTCAAAGACAGTGAAAATCATGCTTGTCTAATATCAAAATAATAGCTATTTACTGATTTTTATGCATTAAATTAACATCTTTGTAATGATTTGGAAATTATTTACTTTTTAATATAAAATAATTAGAATTTATAGTTCTTTTTCTAGGTAGGTATTGCTTTCTGCGCTTACACACCACCACCACCACATATCTACGAGTACGCATGTGTGTGTGTGTGTGTGTGTACGAGTAAGTGCGTATGTATATTACACATACACTTGACCTTAAATAAACATCTGCGGTCTCTTAAAAAAACATTAGCATTTCCATTCATCACGTATAACAAGCAATTGGATGTATGTGTAACTGGGTAAATGTGTGTGTGTGTGTGTGTGTGTGCAGACGTGTGTATCTGTGAGTGAGTGTTAGTATATGAAAGCAAAAACTGTATCTGTGCGAGTGTGTGTGTGTGTGTGTGTATATATATATATTATGATTTAATATAATATACCGTAAGACAAGACATTAGAAGAACTAGATCTGTTGTACTCTGCTCTCGGATATATATATATATATATATATATATATATATATATATATATATATATATATATATATATATATAGTTGGAATTTACAAAAACAAAAAACAAAACAAAAGATGAAGACGGGTGTGTAAACAACAAACAGATGTATTAGTTTAACGCTCGGGAAGTGAGAAAGTCTTTTACGTTTCGTGCCTCGGCTCTTCAACAGAAAAGAATACAGAAGTAAGAAGCAGAAAGTACAACAAAAAAAAAATGGTTCAGAAAAGTTTAAATGGTTTAAATCTTTTGAACTTTGGTGTATTGGAGTGATTTCTCATCAACGGAAGAGTCCAGTGTAATAATATATATATATATATATATATATATATATATATATATAAAATAATAAATGCCAAAACGGATTTCAGTGTCACACTTGGGCCCACACCTCTCTCACGATTCAATGACACTTCTACTCCTCTTGCTGGGGTGATAGTAATAGTATGAGCTGTAGCTGTGATAGAGGCGGAAGCGACGGTGATGATGATGATGGTGGTGGTGGTGGTGGAAGGGAAGGCGGCGAAGTCAAAGGTGTTGATGTAGGTGGTGTCAGAAGTCTGAATGGTGTGTGTATGGCAGTTGTGGTGGCGATGGTGGTAGTACTGGTGATGTTGTTGGTTGAAAACAATCAACAGAAAGAAGAGATTAGACAGAAAAAAAAATGTACTGACCCCTTCCCCGAACGGGAAGACAAAAACTGTTGTTTATCCTGCAGCTTTGTAATAAGTTCCAAGTCAACAAATTATATCATTGTTTTGATGAAAATTGTTCATTGCTTGAAAAATATTGTTCAAGTTTAATAAAATTTAATATGTACTCAATGCATGAAGTGTCATTGTTGGGCCCAAGGCCCAATGAAAAGCCTGCCACAGGAGCTAGCTTAAAAGCCACCCTACAAGGTGGCTTTTAAGCTAGTGTGTATATATATATATGCGCAGGAGTGGCTGTGTGGCATAGTTGCAGGAGTGACTGTGTGGTAAATAGATCAACCATATGGTTCCAGGTTCAGTTCCACTGGGCAAGCGTCTTCTACTATAGCCTCGGGCTGACCAAAGCCTTGTGAGTGGATTTGGTAGACGGAGACTGAAAGAAGCCCGCCGTTTATATGTGTGTGTGTGTCTGTCTGTCTGTGTCCCCCCTCCCCCCAGCATCACTTGACAACTGATGTTGGTGTGTTTACGTCCCAGTAAGTTAGCGGTTCAGCAAAAGAAACCAATAGAATAAGTGCTAGGCTTATAAAGAATAAGTCCTGGGGGTCGATTTGTTCGACTAAAGGCGGTGCTCCAGCATGGCTGCAGTTAAATGACTGAAACAAATAAAAGAATATACAAGCATACACACTTGCGTTTAACGACTAGCAAATAAACTAGAAATACCAGAAAAGACCTCCTCTAAACCACACCCCTTCCGTCTTAGGAAGGCAAGACGCTAGATTATGATACGGACTTCAGATGATCTATGGAGATTCAACCAACTTCCTCCTCTAGACAAGCAAAACGAAATCCTGGGAAAAAGATGTGATCGTCACATTTAGGAATGCCGTTGATTAAACATGTCTGCTCGATCAACAATACCCTTGCGCTTAACAAAACATGTTGAGCAATTTGCAGTTTAGCTGCGGTTCAGTTAACCTATTATTATTAAATGAATTTCAGATATTTGTTATATTTTTTTCTGCCTTTTATTTGTTTCAGTCACGTTAGGTAGGACACAACCTTTGAAAGGTTATAGCCGAACAAATCGGCACTGGAGCCTTTTCTCTCTCTTTTTTTTAAAGTCTGATATTTAAACTATCAGTCGCTATTGCTGAACCGCTAAGGTATAAGGAGTAAACAAACCAACACTGGTTGTCAAGCCGGAGCGGGGGACAGATACAAATACACATCTATCTATCTATCTATCTATCTATATCTATTTATCTATCTATCCATCCATTTATTAGTCTATGTATGTATGTATGTATGTATCTATCTATCTATCCAACCATTTATTAGTCTATCTTTCTATTTATCTATATCTACCAAACTACGAATCTATTGATCTATCGACCTGTCCGTTGACACACACACACACACACACGATGGACTTATTTCAGTTTCCATCTACTAAATCCACACACAAGGCTTTTGTCAACCCAGGTCAACAGAAGAACACATTTGCCTAAGGTACTACACGACGGGATTCCAGTACCCATGATCATATCTTTCTTTCGTCGTTTTAAGTCGGTTATTTGCTTGTTTGCTTGTTATTGTCAGACGATGACATAAGAGACTCCCTCGTTAAGATATGTCGAGCAGACATGCATAATCAAAGGTATTCCGGTTATGACCACCCTGTCCTGTCTTTTATTTAAAGATGTGATACGTCCTTTATTTATTCATTTTTTTTGCAGTCGAGAGAACTTGGAGGGAAATTTGATAGCTATTTCAAGCGGACCGAATGACCATGCACATATCCCTAGTTGATTCACTTCGCAACTTGCCTCTCTCTAAGCAAAAAAGGTGTAGTTTGACTATAGTCTGTGAACTCGCCATTATTTTATTAA
>NC_142944.1:8333181-8360681 GCF_046866305.1 Octopus bimaculoides
CTGGAACCATGTGGTTGGGAAGCAAGCTTCTTACCACACAGCTATGCCTGTTTTTTTTTTCTTTCTCTCTGTTTATTTTCTCTTATTCCTTTCTGTTGAAGAGCGTAGGCTCAAAATGTTAAAGACTTTTTCATTTTCTCGAACCGTCAAACTAATACACCTGCTTGTTGTTCATACACCTGTCTTCGACTTTTTTTTCTGTAAACTTCAACTATATATGAATGTGTGTGTGAAGGCGCATGACTTAGTGGTTAGGGTGTTGTACTCACAATTACAAGATCGTGGGTTCGATTCCCAGACCGGGTGTTACGTTGCCTTCTTGAGCAAAACACTTCATCATCTGACATGTGACACACGGTGCACCTGTACAGGTAATGTCAATTTAATGGAGTGAGTGAGTTTAAGTGAACACAAACATTTGATCACCATAAACAAATCATCTGTGTGGCTGTTCGGCAAGAAATTGCCGAATCCCCATACGTTGTCTAACGACGAGAGTCCATGATATATATATACATATATATATATATATATGTATAAGGGCATTACAATACATAAATGCCTCACGCTAAGAGGGACTCTAAAGTCAAACTACCATAATAAACACATAATAAATAATATGGTAGTTTGACTTTAGAGTCCCTCTTACCGTGAGGCATTTATGTATAGTAATGCCCTTATATAAATAAATATATTTATAGGGAATAAATGATGGATTTTTCCCTTATGAGGTTTTTTCACGCTAACTACTTGATAAATTCTTACAATGACTTTATCCTATTATTGAATTATATAAACATATATATATATATATATATATATATATATATATATATATATATATATATATATATATATGTGTGTGTGTGTGTGTGTGTGTGTGTGTGTGTGTGTGTGTGTGATTATATTTGAGAGTATTGAATAGATACCGAATGACTATACGCATATGCAAATGGATGGTCAGTTTAATCTATAATCTTCTTAGTAATTAGTAATGGCTACTTTCTACTTGTTCAAAAATATCACACACACACACATAACACACGCGCGCGCGCATGTATGTATGTATGTAGTCGTTGGTTATGTCCAGTCAGAAAGCTACCATTGGTTTCACTTCTATTATTACACTTGGCAATATGGACGATTCATCAGATTTGATGACCAGGGTTATGTGCTTCTGACCAGCAGGTACGATAGACGTGAAACTAACGGTCGTTTTCTGACAGGCCATAATCAACGACTGCATAAAATATTATTACTCAAAAAAAATTTTTTTGAGTGTATTATGTGTGTGTGTTGACAAGCAGCGTTGGTTTGTTTACGTTTCTGTAAATTAGCGGTTCGGCAAAGGACACCGATAGAATAAGTACACGGCTTAAAAAATAAGTACTAGGGGGCAATTCGTTCAACTAAAATCCTTCAAGCAATGACTGAAGCATGTAAAAGATATCGTGCGTGTAAAATAAAATTGATATCTAAGCAAGAAAATGATTCACTAATATATTTGCACGTAGTTAGCCTACTTATCGCCATTTCTCGTAGTAACCTCGTGCGAGTTCTCTCGGGACCCTATAGTTCCAGAGAAACCCTGATTGGAAAACTGACATAGAATCCCTCACGTGGGAACATGTTGAGGAATGAACTGTAATGGTTCCCTCTTTGAAATGTAGTCTGAGACATTTTATTTTCATATCAGCAACACCACTAGAAACATGTAATATGTCGGAACGGGAAGCGTGGAGAAGTGACGTCAGGTCAGGTGATGGGGCATTCGATTAACGTTTTTCTTTGTCAGGATATCGAAAGCGACAGACGTGAGGAAGAGATCGTCCAGAGGTTAGGAATGAGTACAAGTGTATGTACAACAGTCGAGTTTTGCCAATTTCCATGAAGCGAAGCTGAATTCACTGTTCAGCTTTTCCATTTTTTGCCTTCTTGTTACAAGCTATTTTGGTTCGAGTGCGTTCAAAAAAGTACCTGACCGTCGGGCATAAAAAAAAAAAGTACATATCACAGATTTTATCTAATCGCCTTCAATATTTCTCTTGGAAGTTTACATACTCTGGAATGCTATGGAGTTCCGCCTTGGTTCTTATAATTTCCTCTCGGGACTCAAATTGCTTCCCTTTCAGCGTGGTATTCAGTTATTGGAAGAGCTAGAAGTCAGGTGGTGCCAAGTCGGGAGAACAGGGAGAACGTTGAACAAGTGACATTTTGTTCTTCACTAGGAAAATTTGAGGAAAGACTTCCTCCCGTCCCCACTTCCACCATTTTCTCGCAAATTATTGTTTTCTTTTTCAACTTTATTTTTTGTCAAAAACCCACGTTTTCGGATACAGAGATTCCAGAAAATTACCAAAAATCGGAATTTTGAAATTTTTTGCCGCTCCTTTACTCCCCCTCCTCAATTCTTCATTTTTCACTTCTTTCCGTAAGCCTAACCCTAGAAAAATTTTTTGAATCTCTATATTTTACCGCATATTTTAGTAAAAAAAAATTGTGAAATAAAATTTTACAAAAATTTTTTGAAATTTTTTTCAGAATCATAATCTCCATATTTTCCCGCATATTTTGACAAAAAAAAAAAAAAATTAAAATTGTGAAAATAAAAATTTTACAAAAATTTTTTGAATTTTTTTTTTTCAGAATCATCTCCGTATTTTTCCGCATATATTGACAAAAAAAAATTGTGAAAAAAAATTTTACTAAATTGTTTTGAAATTTTTTTCCGAATCATAATCTCCGTATTTTTCCGCATATTTTGAAAAAATAAAAAAATTTCTGAAAAAAGTTTAAAATGAAGAATGGGTTGGGGTGGGGGTTGGAACATATGATGGACATTAACACGATGTCAGAGAGCGATCTAGTGAACAAGATACAAGTGTTGTCCACAGAACGACATGCAATGTCGCGGCGAAGATGACGGCAAATACGGATAGGATAAAGAGGCAACTAGTGTAGTGAGATGGACGCCAAACGGACCGTGCTTTAGGTGTCAGGATCCGCACATGGTACTTTTGGTTATCTAACTCCCATTAAAACATTGGGCTATCTTCCCCAACTAAAAAAAATTGTTTAACCCTCAATAAAACAAAAAGAAAAAACGAAAAATCAATAAACATGAAAAGCGAAAAAAATAAACGTCTTATTGAATCTGATAACATTTTTATACCAAATCATACCATTCGTATTAAGGAGGCCAAAAGTCAATAATTTGTTGAAGTATTGAATCAAAAGGATCTAACTCGTTTAATCCAATCTCTTGTCACCACATAAACTCAATACTTTAATGGCAATTTTTTAATGGGGTTGAGATAATCGAAAAGTACCAGGGAAACAAAGAGAGGGGAATTACTGTGCCGCTATCCCCCCCCCCCACGACCGATTAAAGGCGTTCTACCGTTCATTGCCTGTAATAAGGGTTCTGGTGGGGGCAAGAGAAGCATGAGTCCTTGTCGAACAGTCCTGGTAACTATAAAAATGGTTGAGAGGAAATACTAGCCTCAGTGCAGTGGATGATAGGGAGGTCAGGTGTCGGGTCGTTAGCGAAGTGGAACTGGAGGTATAGGGGACGGCGTCGATGTAGTGTTGAGAACGGACGTGATTGTACGCTTGGGCGGCGTGACAGTTGGCCAGAGGAGAAGTGGAATTTGGTGACTATAATGCCGCGTGCTGTGAGCGTGAAGCGGAGAAAGAAGGCTGTAGGAGTAACAGGTTGCCGTTCGAGAGAGGGAATACTGCAGACAATATTGAAGACGGGGACTTCTGTGCTGAGTTCGACAGCTAAAGATGGACAGTAGTATTTTTGGAAAGAAGAACAAACTGAGAAACTCCGCACAAACTGAGAAACAGGAGTTGTTGCTACGAGCACACTCTGAAAGAAGTTAGGGACGGGTACGAAAGAGAGGTGGGCAGATAGATAGAGGAAACAATGGCATAACTAATAGGGAAGAAAGGGGAGCGACCACCTCTCCGAATACATTTTTCAAAATTGGCGCCTTTTCAACAATTTTCTACAACACTCGTTCATTTGTCTGATAAAAGTCAAACGAGTCTCTCTCTTTATTGATAATCGCATTATTTTGGAAGAATTTTCTTGTGTCATTAGTTAATTTGATCAACCTCCCGTGTGTTTGAACTGTCTGTTGAATCTCTTGTGATGTATTGGCACCACTGACATCTGAAGAGCCAAAACAAACCCTGACGTCATAACCTCTTGAGACAGGATGATCCCGTGGAATTTCATCTTTTTCACGCCACACCTATATCAGTAGTTGCAAGTTTCATACACAAAAGATATTGCTACTGAAACATTGATGAATGTAGAATACAATTTACGTATAAATGATGAAATATTTCGTGTAAGACAAATGAGTTAAAATTTGTTTGATGTGTGTCACGGTGCCTTTTTTTCATGTACTCGCTTCCGTTAGCTTTAGAACTTGGCTACGCCTCTAAGAGAAGAGTATTTTGATACCGTGAGAAGAGGAGGTGATGAGTGATGTATTGGCGATGATGAGTGTAGTCCATCCGACAAAGAACAAGTTCGACCTGTGCCAGATTTTCATGAGTTGAACGAGCATGTGTTCTGTCACGTATCATGAAAATCATTCGAAAACAATTATTCAAAAACAGTTATTCGAAATAAATATCATTTGTGTACTTGATTTTTAATTTTATCATTTTTGTTTAAATAAAATTTAAAAAAAAGAATAATTAACATTTCGTATAATTGTCCTTTTGCATAATTTTCAATCATACAATTTTCCATTCGAATAATTGTTTTCGAACAATTATTTTCGAACAATTATTTTCGAACAATGTTCACATAATCGTCCTGCTGACGCATGTGAGGGGAAACCCTGCGGGAGTGGAGGCGAATGATAGGAGTGACTATAATCGTTGACTTCAAGTCGTCTATCTGCAGTTTAGCGTGTTTGAGAATTTGTGGAAGTACCAGTTAGTGAGGAAGACGGGCAGAACGTACTGAATCGGTTGAGTTTTGGTTTGAATATAGCCTCAAAAACCAGGCGAAGGCTCTCAAGGCGATTTGGAGGAAATAGGTCAGAGTGGAGCAGGCACTAGTTCGTATACTGATGACATCCTGGTAGATAATGTGACATCAGCAGAGGAAATCATGGGTAATCTGAGGAGGTTCGGATTGACAACGAAACCACCGGAGGCTATATGAGGAGGCACGGCGCTGGTACTCAAGCTCTGAGACCTCAGACTTGCACCAGGATATGAATAGGCGAGAACGGTTCTCGATATGTGGAAAACTGGTGGGACACTACCCTGTTGCAAGATGGCTCCGAACGGCATGTAGCTACATCAAGAAGCGAGCTGAAGGAGTGAACCGGAGTGATAAAGTGGGAGAGAAGACAATTACAGTAATGTAAGATGTCTTGGAGAGAGTGAGAGCGGAGGGTCATGCGAAGGGCATGTGGTATGTGTATAAAATAAAATAAAAAGGATTGTATGGTACGATGTAAGGAATATAGCAATAGGAGTCATTCTGCAAATAGGTGTTGAGGTGGAAGACGCAACGTGGGTCAGGAAGAAAGATGACCACAACCATACTAACACAGTTGACCTGGACGCGCTGTTCGAATGCCCGGCTTCTTGATGTGACATCATTTCACTTTGCTTCCGGGTTTGACTTCTTCTTTCCGCCTTTCACGACATTTATCTTCGAATTTTGCTGAGATTCTACATTTTATGAAGAATAAAATAATTTCTGTTTGTATATTTTGTGGTATAGAACAGATAAAAAATTTTGTATTCGAAGTTATTTTATGTAAAAAATTGTCGTATTTCGGTAATTTCAACCAATCACTGACGTCTATTGAGGTGAAAACAATTAATGCCGTAACGGTGTCATGGGATCTTTTCCCTTGAATAAAATTAGTCCCGTTGTTTGTCAACAACAACTACCCGTGTTACTCTTATTTATGACATCGTTCGTGCGTTTGTACTGGTTTTAGCTTCAGGGTTTTAGGGTTAGGGTTCGGGTTTTAGAGTTAGGGTTAGTTTTAGGATTACGGTTAGGGTTATGATTATTTTTGCCATAACCTTAACTCTAACTCTATAACTCATAACCCTAACCCCAACCCTAACCCTAACCCTAAACTCTTACTAGGGAATAATGATATAATTAAACAGGGAATAACACACTTGACACCGAACAGCAGTAACTATATTCAGCTGAATAGACGTCAGTGGTTGGTTGAAATTACAGAAATACGACAACTTTAACATGAAATAACTTGCGATGTACAATTTTTTGTTAAGAAGGTTAAGAGAAGAAGTCATTTTATATGACACATTCTACCAGTGTCCCAAGTGTGAAAGTGTTTCGTTAAGAAAACAAGTGTTGCCCGTCAAACCCCAAAGATCCGTGTATTAGCCCACCCATCCTGGGTCCTGAGATTCTTTTCTGTACAACTGGTATTAGCCAATTTTGGTTATGTGGATGGCTGGAAGTGTTATCATGGGAGATTATCAAAGAGACCTTTTAGCTAATTCGAGGGTTTTAGTTGGCTTGTTCACTTTGTAGACAGGGTGTGGTGCAACACGGCACCCTGCTTACACATTACGTTAATGCACATAACAGTGCGCGTGTGTGTGTGTAAGTGGAGCTATTTTGCCTGTGCAACTGAAAGTGACTAGGCTGTTTTCAAGGTCACGGGAGTGGAGGTCCGGCGGTGAAGTGTTGAGGTTGTACGAGGAAGATGATGCCTGTCTATAGAAGATTAAGCAGGAAAGAAGGGAAATGTAATCTGTATAAGCAATGAGCTGTTAGAAATGACGAAATGTACAGATAGTTGGGCGCTAGTAACGTTTTGTTTTTCACTTATCAATTTCACTTTTTATAGGGTCGCGAACCTACACGTAGTCGCTCGACCCGCTAAAAATAGCAGTCACATCACTAGTAATTCGCACGCTATTACACAATGCTGTTCTACATATGAGTACCCATATAGCACGTAGGTAATCGCTGAACGAACAGAGGCGACTCACAGATTCGATGACCAGGCTATAAATAACATACCACTTCTTAGCTGACCTCCTGTGTGACAGTCTGGGACACGTTGAACTCTCTGATTTGTCTTCACTATTTTTGTATGCCTGATGTTAATGTTTATGATCCAAGTAGCGACAATCCATTGACAAGCTGGCAAAATTTTTAGCACGTCGGACAAAATGCTTACCGGCATTTTGTCCGTGTTTACATTCTGAGTTCAAGTTCCACCGAGCTCGATTTACATCCTTTCAGGAGTCAGTAATTAAGTATCAGTCGAGTACTGGAGTCGCTGTAACTGACTTCATTTACCCTCTGTACCAAAATTTGAAACTATCATTAAGATATTAGTGTAATTTCCATAGCTCTGCATCTCAGCATAATATTAGAGGCTAACTCATGCCGCAGCTATTTCAGAGGGCCTTTTTCAGTTTTGATATTTATTTAGTTGTGTCTAAGGAGTGTCATACAACCTTGATATCTAACACACGCACCGGTTCAATTTCCACTCATTTATTATTTATATTTTTTCCAAAGTTTTCGTTGCTTTTGCTGAGAGTCAACATACAATTGACAAGGGTTGCAAAAGCAGCAAAAGTTTTGGGAATGAAAAAATATAAATAATAAATGAGTGGGAATTGAACCAGTAAGTGTGTTACATCCTATGGCATTAAAGCAGTATGACTCTCCTCAGACACAAAACAAAATTTGTTTCAGAACACGAATTCACATTAAGAATCTTGCGAACCAAATACAAAAACGAAATATTTATTTATTTACGTATGTACAGTAATCCCTGACTATATCGCTGTTCACCTACCGTGGTTTATTATTTAGACTTAAGTCGATTCCTCCCTGGTGTTGCTTTGCATTTATAATAAAATAAATATATACAAATTATAAAAAGAATAAAAGGAGTGGCTGTGTGGTAAGTAGCTTGCTTACCAACCACATGGTTCCGGGTTCATTCCCACTGCGTGGCACCTTGGGTAAGTGTCTTCTACTACAGCCTCAAGTCGACCAAAGCCTTGTGAGTGGATTTGGTAGACGGAAACTGAAAGAAGCCCGTCGTATATATGTATATGTATATATGTGTGTGTATATGTTTGTGTGTCTGTGTTTGTCCCCCAACATCGCTTGACAACCGATGGTGGTGTGTTTACGTCCCCGTAACTTAGCGGTTCGGCAAGAGAGACTGATAGAATAAGTACTAGGCATCCAAAGAATAAGTACTGGGATCGATTTGCTTGACCAAAGGCGGTGCTCCAGCATGGCCACAGTCAAATGACTGAAACAAGTAAAAGAGAGTATATACAGTACAGTACTGTTTCTACTTTGCGGAATTTTACCAATCGCAAGTGGCTTTTGGAACGTAACACCCGCGATAGTCGGTGAAAATGCTTAGTGACATTTCCTTTGGTTCTTTACGTTCTGGGTTCAAATTCCGCCGAGGTCAGCTCTGTCCTTTATCCTTTTGGGATCGATAAAATATGTACCAGTTGAATACTGGGGACAATGTAAATGACTCATCCCCTTCCCTCCAATTCTCTGCTCTTCTGCCTACAGTAAAAAGAATTATTATTTATCTTTCTTTCACGCCTTTCACTGGTTGTAGTCATTGGACTGCAGCCATGCTGGGGAACCACCTTGAAGTGTTTAGTCTGATACTTATTCTATCGACCTCTTTTTGCCCAACCACTAAGTTAGGGTGACGTAATCAAACACCGTTTGTCAAGCGGAGATGACACATGAACGCGCGTGCGCGTGACAGGTATTTTTAGGTTTCTGCCTGCCAAATCCACTCACAAGGCTTTGGTTGACCCGTGGATATAGTAGAAGACACTTGCCCAAGGTGCCATGCAGTGGAACTGAACCTGGAATCATGTGGTTGGGAACCAAATAGTTTTTTTATTCTGCCACGTTTGTGATCATTATCATTATCATTATCATTATCATTATCATTATCATTATTAAGACAGTGAGTTGGCAGAATCGTTAGTACACAGGGCGAATTGCTTAACGGTATTTCATTCATCTTCATGTTTTGAGTTCAAATTCTGCTGAGGTTGACTTTGCCTTTCATCCTTTTGGGGTTGATCAATTAAGTACCAGTTGCATACTGGGGTTTGATGTCAGCAACTAGTCCCTTCCCCACAAATTTCAGGCTTTGTACCTTTAGTAGAAGGGATTAGTCGAAAGGAGCTGGCAGAAATGCTTAGCGGTATTTCATTCGTCTTTACGTTCTGAATTCAAATTCCACCAAGGTCGATTTTGCCTTTCATCCTTTAGGGGGGTCGATAAATTCAGTACCAGTTGCGTACTGGGGTCGATGTAATCGACATACCTCCTCCCCCAAAATTCAGGCATTGTACCTATAGTAGAAAGGATTATTATTATTATTATTATTATTATTATTATTATTATTATTATTATTAAGGTAGTGAGCTGGCAGAATCGTTAGCATACAGGGCAAAATGCTTCGCAGTATTTTACCTGTTGCTATGAACTGAGTTCAAATTCCATTGTGTTGACAGAGAGTTGCACAGTGCTAGAGGCGTATGTACTGTGATTCCCAGCCACATGATTCCTGGTTCAGTTCCACTGTGTGATACCTTGGGCAAGTGTCTTCTGCTATAGTCTCAGGCTGACTAAAGCTTTGTGAGCGAGTTTGGTAGACGGAAACTGAAAGAAGTCCGTCGTGTGTGTATATGTATATATATGTGTGTATGTGTGTGTCTGTGCTTGTCCTCCACACCATCGCTTGACAACTGATGTTGGTGTGTTTACATCCCCATAACTTAGCAGTTCAGCAAAAGAGACCGATAGAATAAGTACTAGGCTTACAAAGAATAAGTCCTGGGGTTGATTTGTTTTACTAAATCCCTTTAAGGCGGTGCTCCAGCATGGCCACAACCAAATGACTGAAACATGTAAAAAAAATACAAAGAATACACACACACACACATAGATCTCCTGTCTTCCCAGACTCCAGTTAAAATGTCCAACCCATGCCAGCATGGAAAACAGACGTTAAACGATGACGATGATGTTGATAATGATGATATATACATAGGCTTCCTGTTTCTGGCTACCAAATCCACCAATAAGGCTTTGGTTGGACCAGGACTATAGTAGAAGATACTTGGCCAAGGCGCCTTGCAGTGGGACTGAACTTGGAACCATAAGATTGAGAAGCAAACTTTTTACCGCACAGCCATGCCTGCACCTATATATATGTGTGTACACACACACACTTCTTTTTTTATTTGTGGGTTAACAGGGTGTTATGTATGACCAGTGTGGATGCGCAATGACCCAGTGGTTAGGGCAGCGGACTCGCGGTCATAGGATCGCGGTTTCGATTCCCAGACCGGGTGTTGTGAGTGTTTATTGAGCGAAAATACCTAAAGCTCCACGAGGCTCTGGCAGAGGATGGTGGCGAACCCTGCTGTACTCTTTCACCACAACTTTCTCTTACTCTTACTTCCTGTTTCTGTTGTGCCTGTATTTCAAAGGACCAGCCTTGTTACACTGTGTCACGCTGAATCTCCCCGAGAACTACGTTAAGGATACACGTGTCTGTGGAGTGCTCAGCCACTTGCACGTTAATTTCACGAGCAGGCTGTTCTGTTGATCGGATCAACTGGAACCCTCGCTGTCGTAAGCGATGGTGTGTCAACAATGTATGACCAGTAATTCCTTGTTCAAAGAACCTAATTTCCAGTCATAGTCCAAAACACTAAGGCATCATACAGTGTTATCCATGATATTCTCGAATCAATGTATGTTATTCAAAATGACCACTCTCTCTCTCTCTCTCTGAGCATCAAATGCACATGCTTTTATATCAAGGGAAGTCACTCAAATCATAGCACAATTTGCATAACATTCACTGCCACCTAAAAAAAAAAAAATTATAGAGCAAGCTTTTCTGGAACTTTCCGAATTCTTTGAGATCGAGACAGTTGAGAGGATTCTTCTTTTAGTTTTGGAGGGTTATCTCTAGGAGGCAGAGACATTTCAGTTAGATCTCTGTCTGGTTCTTGAGGGACCACAAATTTCTGGGTTAAGTTAACAGTTTGCGTTAATTTGCATAACACAGGGCAACCAATGGTTTCATGTGAAGTGATCTTCACAATTGTTCAAGCATACCACATGAAAATGTTGGTACTTGTTTCCATTTTGGATGAAAATGCAACCAATGAGGTGCTGACCACTCATTCTTGATGTTTGATATTAGAGTATATATATATTATACATACATTCACTCTTATATAAATAGATGTCAATTAAAATTTTCAACCATGAGCATTCAATTGTCTAATCAACTAAACTATTGCTAAGTTCATTGAATTAGCTTACAAGTGACTGAGTATTCCACAGACACAGGTACTCTTAATGCAGTTCTTAAGTGGAATCAGCATGTTTCCACAGAGCAAGTTTGGATCTTTGAATTACAGTTACAGTCCATCCAGTGTGCTTCAATGCATTCCATCTACCCAATTTCATACACAAGGCACAGGTTGAGCCCAGGTTATTGAAAGTGACATTTTCCCAAGATGCCATGCAGTAGAATTGAAACTGAGTCCACATGATTGATCCTATAACACAGAGACACACACACACACACAAAATACATATTGTTATGGTGCAAGAGAGAGGAAGTTAGCTGAAAGCTGTTGGGTCGGTGAGAAGCTGGTCAGTCATATGGCCACCACTGCTGACTCATTAATGGGATGGTATTAAGGTTGAAGGTCAAACCATGCAATGATTGTTGGATGCCATCTGATGACAATAATTCCTCTTGGCCAAGGCTACATTTCACAAATGTAACTCCCATGTACCTCACTCCCTCCGATACGACCTACAAGTTTAAACAGATGCAATTTCCCATCAAACTCTGCTTTACCATGACAGTCAACAAGGCGCAGGGACAATCAGTGCAAGTAGTTGGTTTGAATCTGACAGAGCAAGTATTCTCACACGTACAACTGTACGTTGGCTGTCCCCATGGTCTTTCCATTTGTGCACCCGAGGGAAAGACGAAGAATGTTGTCAACTAAGAGGCACTCCAATGATAACAACAGCAACTTCAACTGCTCCAATTTCAACTCCGCAATTTTTTCATCGTCCTGCCAGCCCAAGTAAGTCCAGTCTTGCTTTGCTCTCCTTACTAACTCACCATGACTGACATTCTTTTTTTTCTACCAAGATCCATCACCCAAACAACACTTCATGTCCACTTCTTCCCTTATTTATTAATTTTTTTTTTATGTTTTCATTTTTCTCTTCGTGTCATTCTCTGACCAGGTGAAACCGGGCTTAGCTGTTAGTATATCATCATCATCATCGTTTAACGTCCGCTTTCCATGCTAGCATGGGTAAGACGATTTGACTGAGGACTGGTGAACCAGAAGGCTGCACCAGGCTCCAATCTGATCTGGCAGAGTTTCAACAGTTGGATGCCCTTTCTAATGCCAACCGCTCCGAGAGTGTAGTGGGTGCTTTTACGTGACACCGGCACAAAGGCCAGTCAGGAGGTACTGGCAACGGCCACGCTCAAAATGGTGTTCTTTACGTGCTACCTGCACAATATATATATATATATGTACATATATATATATATTATCTGAAGTGTACAGTATTATATATCTGTTACGCCCAATCTTACCAATCGGTTTCATGCTAGCAATTCAAAGAAGTGTTTGGTAACAATCTGATTATGTGACCAATTCACTCATTAAATGTAGCTGATATGGAATAAAATATACATATATATATATATATATATATATATATATATATATATATATGCATGCACACTCAGCTAATTCTGGATATGGAAGGTCAGTGATATGGAATTGGGATGTTTACAGTTAACTTAGCAAAGGTGATGGTTTTATTAAGTAGGAAAGAAAACAGAACCCTCATACCTACAAAGGAAAGAACATTGCTTGATCTGCAAAGGGTGTGTAGGAATAAATTTCATATGCTGCACTCAATGAAAGCTATAGACAGGCTTGCAGAGAACATAAGCTTTCTTTGTGATATGTACACTGGAGCAATTCTAAGGATGGATTAAGACCCATAGAGGCCCTAAGCGCTTAAAAGAACTTGGTGCTGGTATATATATATATATATATATATATATATATATATATATATATATATATATATATGTAATTCAAAACATAAACAATAATAAACTTTAATATAGGCATAGGAGTGGCTGTGTGGTAAGTAGCTTGCTTATAAACCACATGGTTCCGGGTTCAGTCCCACTGCATGGCACCTTGGGCAAGTGTCATCTATCATAGCCTTGGGCCGACCAAAGCCTTGTGAGTGGATTTGGTAGACGGAAACTGAAAGAAGCCCATCGTATATATGTATATATACATGTGTGTGTATATGTTTGTGTGTCTGTGTTTGTCCCCACCAACATCACTTGACAACCGATGGTGGTGTGTTTACATCCCCATAACTTAGTGATTTGGCAAAAGAGACCGATAGAATAAGTACTGGGCTTACAAAGAATAAGTCCTGAGGTTGATTTGCTCGACTAAAGGCGGTGCTCCAGCATGGCCGCAGTCAAATGACTGAAACAAGTAAAAGAGTATAAATTTTTATTTTTCAAACAGAGCTAACACTAAAATGGAAAATAATGTCTATTTTTGTATACTTCAACTTTATTTGAAAAGTTTTCTCCTACTTTTTTTTAATCGCAAATTCTTTGATCAGATCCTCACTCTGACATACCATGAACACTTAGAAATTATATTTCCCCTCATATAAACCACTTTGAATATTATTTTAGCAAGTTTAAAGTGATTTCTTTTGTGCTGTAAACCATTTACCATTTTTGTGATGTCCAACCACCTAAACACATGATTATTTTACTTAATGGTTAATCTAGCACTGTCTGGAAGTATAGTAGCCAGAGTAAGAATGGGTTGCAGAAAGTTCAGGGAGCCAACACATCTACTGGCAACAAAGGGCTTTTCCCTAAAAGTGAAGGGCAGATTGTATGATGCTTACATTAGAACTGCAATGCTGCATGGGAGTGAGACATGGGCCTTAATTGAAATGTAGCTAACTTGAGAAGACTACAAATGAATGAAGTAATCATGCTCCATTGGATGTGCAATGTAAGTGTATAAACTGTGCTGAGAGAAAGGCTGGGTATAAAAGGAATTGGATGCCATATGCAAGGACATCTGATGTATGTGGATGCAGACAGCTTCTTTATAGAAGTACTAATCAGTTAATGTAGTTGAAGCTTTTATAAGTGGGTGAGACATGGGATGACAGGGTGAAGGCCGATTCCAGGACCTCCAGCCTCATAAGGGAGATTATAAAGGACCAGGATGGTTGGCGACACAGTTCTCAAGACACATCTATCTCAATGAAAATGAGATTCTGGAAGCACTCAGTGTGTGTGTGTGTGTGTGTGTGTGTGTGTGCGTATTTTTCAGAGAAAATGACAAAGAGACCAGGAACACTGGTTTATACATTGTTCTTGAGAAGACCCTCCCTCCTTGGCAAAACTTGAGTTTTGAGTTCTGGAAGCACTCTGTGTGTTTGTTTGTGTGTGTACATATATGCATAAATGCGTACCTCTCCCAATTTCCTCTGCATATTCCTCCTCCCTCCCCTGTCATCTCTCTCTCACCACAGCTCTCCGTTGATACCACTTTACTTTTTCTTGCTACCCGGAACCATGTCACTTGTTAACCATTCTCCGTCCATTAATATTGTTCTCTCCACCCAAACATTACACTGATTCATTCCCCTACCACTACCATCAGCTCCGCTAAACCAAATTATCTCTCATCGTACACTATACTTGCCTCTCTCCACCACTTCTGCAGCCTACTCAACCACATGTCTCTCTCTCTCTCTTTCCCTCCGCTCCCGTCCTGTCCACCGTATCACCATTAATATTACTATTACTATCCTGCTTCTCTCTCCCGCCCTCATCGCTCTCTTCTACATACCTCTTACCTTCCCCAATTCACGCATCACTGGTCGTCGTTACTCCTTATCCATCACTCTCTGCCCAATCTTTACAGTTGATGACTACTTCCCTTCTCCCATTCCCCGCCCCATCTCTTGCTCACCCCGTAAACACTCCTGCAACCTAACCACTCCTAGTTTCTCTGTTCCCGGACATTTCGTCATTATTATTTATCTCTTTGTGGATCCACCCAACAATCCTCAGCCTCTCTTCTAAATGTGAGTAATCATGTACAACAAAGAACATACTTAAACCCCTGTCCCCTGGCATAGGGCCTCCGACCACCTCTTCCCCTACAAAGTTAGTAGTCTTGCGAGCTGCATAAGCGACCTCGCTTGTGCCGGTGCCACGGAAAAGCACGTTGTACACACTGCAAAGTGGTTGGCATTAAGGAAGGGAATTCAACTATAGAAACTGTTACACTGAGCAAACAATGAAAGCACGATGCAGGCCTTGGATTCATCGGTTCCTCTGAAACCGTCCGACCCATGCTAGTATGGAACATGGACGTTAAATGATGATGATGTACGTATGTATGCGTGTGTGTGGATACACACACATACATGCACATTGTCACATAAATATAGATAAAGTATATTCACAAAGCTACATACGGATACACATACTCACGCACAAACATCTATACACACACATATACATAAATCAATATACATGCTTTTACACACACACACACGCACATATTCAAATGTATGTACACATGCAGATATATATACATGTGTATACACACACACACACACATACAAATATGTATGTGTATGTGTAGATGTACGTATATGTATCTTCATACACACATAACATGTATGGATGACTAAATGAATGTTTGCACGCATGACGGTGCGTGCGAATGTTTTTCTTCAGAAAGAAGAGATGGAGGTGATATGCATGTGTATCTGTTTGTTTCTGTTACTGATCGAGATCTATGTTCAACGATTTTCCATCCATCGGCAACGTGTCATCAATGACTACATTACTCTTCGATTTTTAATCCGGTGGCGTGTGGTGTGTATATATATACATATAATTTGAGGGAGATTTGGTTGCTTTTTCCGAGCAATCGGGTGGCAGCGCAGTGGAGAATCTTTCCCCGTTTCTTCGAGTGTGTAAACAAACTCATATATATATATATATATATATATATATATATATATATATATATATACACACATACACACAAATACACCCACAGACGTACAAATACAGCAGGCGAGAGAGGGAAATGGTTTAATATTCAGGGATGCCTACTGCATGGAAACGTAAAGCGACTGCACCACATAACTACACACACAGAGGAGCCACATGGCTCTTTGCATGTTCGCATAACCGTATACACAATAGATTTAAATAAAATACAAATTTCATAAGTATTGCATTTAATTGTGTTTGTGTATATATACATATGTAGATATCCGCTGCATGAGTTCGTTACTCAGTCGATGCATTTTGCGACTTATGCAAGTCATTTGGCTTATTTTCTCACTAACCAGTTAAGTAACCTCTACGCGGTCGCTAACTTTTCTAGAAATAACAGCTCGATGTCTTTCCGACCACACCCGACAATAAAGCACATAGAGGATTCTGTCATCCTGCAAAACAAGGCGGAATTTTGGAATAGCTGTCACTCGAAATCCCATTCTTCATCGGAAAAGAAAATAGTAATTTTTAAAAGAAATATAAATATTCCTGTATAACGATTCAGATTTCTCCCTTTTTTTCATCTTCGATCTCACCCTACCTGCACGGGTCCACCCCCAATTTCTTATGAATTATGGAACTTCAAGGGGCAGCTATTCCAAAAACGCCGTCAAAGACAGGATGGTCACAACTATAAAAATGCCTTCGCTTACAGATCTGTCTGTCCAATAAATGTTGACCTAATGTCTAAAACAAAAACAACACCTCTCTCTCTCTCTCTCTCTCTCCCCATATATTCGTGTAAATAAATAAACCGGGTTGGCCATTTAAATATATCTTATATGCGGTTATATATTTTTTCATGGTCTCATTCTGTCTGGGCTTTTTGTAATCATTATGAATTAATTCATGTGAACTAACCCACGCGTATAATATAATAATTTTCACTTTACGACAGACATAACACGAGCTTTTTCCAATTTGTAGCAGACTTCATTAGAAATACTTCCACGCTGAGAACACTAATTGCTTATAGTTAGAACAATAACAACCTCAGCAATAATTATCAACGTTCACTCAAAACAAACCACACAGTTTAGAAAAGCCACCTTGTTTTTCCTTCTCGTTTTTGCAATATTATGTTGTTTGTTGATTATTAATTCCATCCCCCTCTCATTCCACCAAAATTTTCTGCATGATTTGATCGATTAAAAAAAAATAGATAAAATCTTCCCTGTTACAATGCTAACAACACAAAACATGACATTATTTCTAATCCTTTTTTTTGTTTCTTCATTTCTTCTCAATATAATTGATAAACAAAAAAATGGGAATTTTTAACAAGTCAGAATTTAAATACAGGAATTTAAACATATAACTTAAACATGAATAAATATAATAAGCGATTCTTAAAAAGACTTAGTTCTTTATTCTTACCTCAATAGGTGAGCATTTTCAATTGAAATTGGTCACAGAAGATTGAGCATCGAGCATCGGTATCTGTTTAAGGTAACATTCCAAAATGTGTATTTGTAAATATATATATACATATACATATATATATATATATATATATATATATATATATATATATATATATATATATATATATATATATATATATATATATGTAGTGTAATACCTGAACTTAATGCGCAGGTATTCTCAGAAAACTACTGCTTTTTTTGAATAGCACTTCCGTAAGGACAAGATCCCCTATAGAAATCCTGAAATATACATCATACCCCGAGTCTCAAAACCTACTGCTGTTCATATAGACAAACGAGGTCTCTCTCTTTCTCTCTCTCTGTCATCTCCTCATTCTCTCCCTCTCTCGCTCTCTTTCTTTCTCTCTCTCTCTCTTTTATTCACTTCGACATACAACATGCACGCTCGTTTTTACAAGTCATATACACTCACATACATAGACAGCACAAACACACGCGCGCACACAGGCATACGCGTCCATGTTTTCACACAAAATGTATGTAAACAAACAGAAAAGGAATACACACACTTGTCGATATATGCTGTGAGAGAGAGGGTGTGTGTGTGTGTGTGTAAAGCCGATCTTTATTTTTCTGACAGTTCAAATAACAAACGTACAAAATAATAACTACATAATCTGTCTTCCCCCACCTCTCTCTACAAGAACGTTGTTGATAGCGACTTCGAAGTTTCGATTCCTTAAGCCATCATTGGATTGCAGTCCGACGATGGCTTAACTGGCCGAAACTTTGAAGTTACTGTCAACAACATTCTTGTGTAAGACTAATAAATTTGTACTCTGCTAAAGTATAGAGTAACCTATCAGATTAACGTAAAATTATCTTTATTATAACTGAAAATAAAAACAAACAATATATATATATATAATTCGTTTGTCTACAATCCATCTACTACTATTCATCCATCTATCGTTCCGTCTGTGTTCTTCGTCCAACTAACCAAGTTTCTCTTTAAAAGCCCTTATCTAATAACAAGCAAGAATTGTCTTTGGGCATACAACCATTTCTATTCTTTTATTTTACATTAATTATCCATATAACGATCTTATTCACTTGTTTTCATTACTTCACTCTCTTTATCGTTCACTCTTATAAATCTATAAAAATAGTTTTATCTTATCATTTTCCTGATTTTTTAATCGTTTTTTTTTCTTTGTATTTAACTAATCGATTTCAATGAAGAATATTATTAAAGAAAGATATAAAGAATTTTAATAATTTCTCCTTACACTTGTTCTATTTTTCGCTTTCGTGAATACCATGGAGTATTTTTGGCAATACAGATGTGATTACGTTCTTGGGGAAACTTTGGCGTTGATGAAATCAATTAACTGAGCTGTTCTGAATGACTTTTTAGGTCTGGGCTCATGGGAAATTTACAGAAATCCCTGTCCTGGCAGTGCTACCGGGGTGTGGGTGGGGGTGGAGAGACACATCACCATTTCAAGATCTCTCTATAAACACCAAAGTGCCATCAGCCAGGACGGTCCAAGATGCATGTGAGTGATGAAACTGTTCTGCATATACTTTTCTAGTGCCTGAACATTGCAGTCACATGTGGGATTATATCAAAGATGTGCAGTCACATGTGGGTTGGATCTGGTTATTAGCTAAGTCTGTTGTGAAGATCATCTCACTGCCTTCCTTTGGCTCAGAAAAATAGGCAGTTTTTATTTGTCTGGTGGCTTTGCCAAAAGTGGTTGTGTGATGGATGGAATTGAAAAAGCTGAAGACAGAAACCTTTGTCTTTGTCCAAGCAATCATCGACTTTAAAAAGTTTCATTTGAAAAAATAAATGACAGTGGAGAAATTAATGCTGTTTCTGAATAAATTAGTTGAAAGTTGGATGAAAGTGATAAGCATGGTTCAAATGAATGAGCCTGTTCTGAGCATGCACTTCTAGACAGGAGAGGAAAATTCTAACTGGGCCCCACCTCCAAGGTCATGCACTGTTTATTTTGATATGAGATCACCATGTCGCACACATACTACTACTACTACTACTACTACTACTACTACTACTACTACTACTACTACTACTACTACTCTGCCAGTGGTGAGCTCGCAGAATCATTAACATACCAGACAAAGTGCTAAGTGACAATTTTTCCAGCTTTGTTTTGAGTTCAAATTCCACCAAGGTCAACTTTGCCTTTCATCCTTTTTGTCGTGGTTGTGGTGGTGGGGGTCAATAAAGTAAGTACCAGTGAAACACTGAGGTTGATGTAATCGACTATCCCCCTCCCTCTTGTGTAGAAAAGATAATTGTTATTGAGTGAGAGAGCAGTGCATGCCATCAAAGTGACATTGGGGTACAAATATATGAAGTACAATATACCCATCATGACTACCCGTCTGATAAGGGTACACCAGGCACATGCATCACAACCATATGTGTGCGACATGGTGATCTCATATCAAGATAAACAGTACATGACCTTGCAGGTGGGGGCTGTGTTAGAATTTTCTTCAGGTCAAAAAGTCCCTGAATAAGGTTTGTTTAAGGATGTTGAGCAAAACACCCATGTTTCCAAAGGTGAATTATCCAAACTCCAAAGAATTCCTCTCAACACATGGCTATGATGCTCCCCCACTACTTCTACTCATGATAAGAGATGCACATATCATCAGCCACCAAGGGACATGCTCAACTGGTTACGGTCAAACAACTGACAAGCAAATCTGTATTAAGCAGAACATTTGCTGTAGCCCATCTTTTATACCAAGACAAAACATGTATATGACAACACTTGAGGCTGGCCTTATTCAACATGAAATGCAAAGGAAACATTGTTTTTGTTTGAGCACATATGTCAAAAACCTAGGTGCATAAAAGCCATTCAATGGATTGGGGTTGTGGAATGCATAGCATTGCAACAAAGCCACAATTCAGTCTTTGACCAACTGCAATGAGAATATGTTTTCTCCATTTCCTAAGAGACGTGCATGATCATTTTTCAGTAGCTTTTTGCTGAGATACTTTTAGAGATGGTGGACTCTGATACTAAAGCCAAGGACTTGCTGCAACTCTTGCGCTGGGAAGTAGAAAAAGCCACAAGGAAGCTGCAGCAAAATGCCAACTTCAGCAGAAGTAGCTCTGCTTTCACTTTGAAGGGAATCCTGCTTTTGAAAGAGCAGGATGCCTTTTGAAGTCGCAGGAAAGCCATGACTGCATATGTGGGTAACATCGCTGTTATAGTATTTGACACTTTGGATATAGATGTAGTTGATATGTTGTAAGAATAACTGGAGTGTATAGGAGCACATGTCAGCCAGCCAGAACATGTCAGAGAGCCTGCAAATTGGTACCAAGAAAGGCATGTCCATGTTAGTCATCGGTAATTTCTGTCTCTGAGATGGTCATTTAAGGTGCTTAGGATAGGAACTGGGGTAAAGGCCTCAAACAGAGTAGCCAGTCTCATTCCGACATGGGTTGAGTAAAAGTTGTTCCTGTAAAGTTTAGTGGAAGTGACCAATGTCAACCTTGCTTTGTAAGGGTACCACCACCAGGACTATTGTAACTCATCTCAAGAAATACCTGACCACTTGGAAGCACATAGGAGGTGCATGGCTCAGTGGTTAGAATGTCGGGCTCACAATCATGAGGTAGTAAGTTCGATTCCCAGACCAGGCTGTGTGTTGTGTTCTTGAGTAAAATACTTTATTTCATGTCACTCCAGTTCTCTCAGCTGTAGAAATGAGTTGTGACATCAATAGTACCAAACTGTATTGGCCTCTGTCGTTACCTTGGATAACAACTGATTTGCATGGGTAACTGTTAATCTTCCACAAACAACCTTGTCAGGACTGGTGTCTTGGAAGGTAACTTTTTATGTGCAATCCTATGGTCATTCATGACCGAAAGAGGTCTTAACCTTTTACCTTTTAGACACACATACTTTTCCTCTTCTTATGGAAGGGTCAGATTCAACAGGCCAGGAAATCCATCTCCTGCAACACCCATTCTGTGGTTGTCTCATGATAATGTGCTGTCATGCATTGAGGTTGATAGATCTTTCGAAATACCTTAACTACTGCAATACTGATGACAGTTATAAAAATGAGGGCTAATTAGTGTAGACATTTTTTATGCCATGTCTTTCTGCAGCTCATCTCTTTCATAAAGCTACAACCATGGGTCAAGATGAATATTGGACATCTGTCATCTATTATCAGGCATACACAGCACTATATCAGATGGACACCCCTTTGGCAGTAGAACAAAATCTTGTATTCTACAGGGTCCACCATAAGTAACTATATATTTTCTTTTGCTTGTAACTTTGTTGATACTTATTCAATTTTTTCTATTTCATGTCATTTTCCCCCCTATTTCAGATATACTGTTATATCGATTATGTCCACCTGATTAACAAAAGAGCAAAAGATTGCGGTTTTGAAATGGTTCTGGAAAGCCGAGAGTGTGACTGTTATTACAACAGCAGGATGGAGCAGAGGGTCTGTACTTTCAGCAGAACGGGGCACTGGCCCATTATGCTACGCTTGTGCGACACTGGCTGGACGCCAACCTGCCCTGTCTATGGATTGGCAGGCGAGGACCGCTTGAGTGGCCGTCTCGTTTGCCAGATTTGACCCCCACCCGACTTTTTCCCGTGGGGCGTTCTCAAAGAGAAAGTCTACTCAACAAAGCCCCACAACATTGCTGAACTTAAGGAACAGATTCGAGCTGCCATTGCTCAAGTTCCGTTGGAGCTGTGTGCCAAAGTATGCCGCTCAGTCCCTGAAGGATTAGCAAAGTGCATTGAGCTCCATGGGGAGCACACGGAGCTTTAAAAACACATCACGTTTTATGTAGCAACAAACTTTAGTGTCCCCTATGTTGCTTTCTGTATTGTAGTAGCTTATTTCTTCTACGTAACATTTATCATGTTGAAATAAAAATATATAGTTACTTTTGGCGGACCCTGTATAAGGTGTTAGTGGAGGGTATGAGTGACAATGGGCATCTACAAGAACACTCTACACAGCTTTTTCTGGAAGAGAGAAACATGTGTCAGCATCTTATATGTATTCAATAATGGGTATGTATGTATATATGTTTGTATGTATATGTACAAATTATTAATATTCTTTGTAAAATGTAGGAGCTGGATTTTGACAAAGAAACAAAAATTTCATCACAGGAATTTGGATTTTAAAAAAAACATAATTGTCACATATTGAACTTTAAGAAGTTGTTGCATATTTTTACTGTTTCACTTACAGATTGTATTTGTAAAGTTCATGTTAACCAGTCTCTTTCCGTGCTTCAAAATCCTAACTTCTCTAGATAATGGCTTAGGCATTTACTAACATAACCAAATGCATCAACAATTATTGGTATGAACATAAATCAGGCCAGAGGAGTTACAGGTTTTGAAGTTGTTGGCCATAAATATTCTCCTCTTTGACATTTCGAATAGATGTTTACATTCACTGGGTAACTAACCTCTTTGACTGTACATTACTTTTTTTTCTGTCCCAAATAACTATATCAGGTCTTTTATGTTTACTATCAGTAAAAGTTTTGATGGCAATGTCCCACAAAATTCCTTGTGCCATAGATTGGAGCCTGGTGTTGCCATCCGGTTTCACCAGTCCTCAGTCAAATCGTCCAACCCATGCTAGCATGGAAAGCGGACGTTAAATGATGATGATGATGATGATATATATATATATATATATATATATATATATATATAATTTTGAATTTTAAAATACCTTGGATGGAAAATCGTCAAGGTGTACAAAAGACAATAAGGGTTACATTAGGATACGTTTGGAATACTCAGAATATACAGGATCACGGTTTCGATTCCCAGATCAGGCGTCGTGTGTGTTTATTGAGCGAAAACACCTAAAAGCTCCACCAGATTCCGGCAGGGGTGTGGGGTGGTGACATCTGTTGTACTCTTTCGCCCCAACTTTCTCTCACTCTTTCTTCCTGTTTCTTGAGTAATGGGGGGGACACATATGCCATAGAAACCGGGAAACCGTGCCCTTGAGCCTGGCTAGGCTTTAAAAGGGCGTAATATATATATATATATATATATATATATATATAGTGTAGTATATTGCCACTTAAGTGTGGCTGACCCCTAGGGGTGGATGTTACTGTTGCTTTTAGCCCCAGGAGGACATCTCCTCCAGCTGGCTTATCGACATCCACCCCTAGGGGTCAGCCACACTTAAGTGGCAATATACTACACTTTATCGTGCAGTTACTGTTAATACTTCATTTAGAGAATTAACATTGCTTGTTTTCACCTTTTCAATATCAGTGAAGAATGTCACTGGAAAAGAAGATATAAGGTTTGCCAGGTTTTTCTCTCTCACCAAGGTCATCAGCTGTCGAACGCCGACGAAGGGAAATAACCCTGAAATCCGGATACGTTCGTGCTGCTGGTCGAGGTGAGAGGGATAACTCCCTTGGCAAACAGGACACAGTCGTGTGTCGATAAGCCAGCTGGAGGAGATGTCCTCCTGGGGCTAAAAGCAACAGTAACATCCACCCCTAGGGGTCAGCCACACTTAAGTGGCAATATACTACACTTTATCGTGCAGTTACTGTTAATACTTCATTTAGAGAATTAACATTGCTTGTTTTCACCTTTTCAATATCAGTGAAGAATGTCACTGGAAAAGAAGATATAAGGTTTGCCAGGTTTTTCTCTCTCACCAAGGTCATCAGCTGTCGAACGCCGACGAAGGGAAATAACCCTGAAATCCGGATACGTTCGTGCTGCTGGTCGAGGTGAGAGGGATAACTCCCTTGGCAAACAGGACACAGTCGTGTGTCGATAAGCCAGCTGGAGGAGATGTCCTCCTGGGGCTAAAAGCAACAGTAACATCCACCCCTAGGGGTCAGCCACACTTAAGTGGCAATATACTACACTTTATCGTGCAGTTACTGTTAATACTTCATTTAGAGAATTAACATTGCTTGTTTTCACCTTTTCAATATCAGTGAAGAATGTCACTGGAAAAGAAGATATAAGGTTTGCCAGGTTTTTCTCTCTCACCAAGGTCATCAGCTGTCGAACGCCGACGAAGGGAAATAACCCTGAAATCCGGATACGTTCGTGCTGCTGGTCGAGGTGAGAGGGATAACTCCCTTGGCAAACAGGACACAGTCGTGTGTCGATAAGCCAGCTGGAGGAGATGTCCTCCTGGGGCTAAAAGCAACAGTAACATCCACCCCTAGGGGTCAGCCACACTTAAGTGGCAATATACTACACTTTATCGTGCAGTTACTGTTAATACTTCATTTAGAGAATTAACATTGCTTATATATATATATATATATATATATATGCATGTATTTCATAGCAGAGGGTAGTCTTCTCTGCTGATGGCATTGTATAAATGCATGCTCGCATGTATGTATACATGCTTGTATGTGTGTGTAAGTATGTATATATGAACGTATGTACACAAACATATATGTATGTATGAATGTGTGTGTTAGTATGTATATATGCATGCACGTACACACCACACACACACACACACACAATGACTTATAAACATTTTGTTATATCTTGGCAGGGTCATTATATGAACAATAAACCCATGCCCTGTTTTTGTTTCACTTCTTTATTATTTATTTTAGTTTCATAGGCTTCCATAACAAACTTCCACCCCCACATACATGGATTTTCATTTAGATTTTTACTATTATGCTCTATGACCACTGGCAAAATAACACCTATCCCATTTTCAGACAGTAGCATAGAAAAGCCAGATGACCACAATCTGCCAGGCATACATGCACACACACAAATATTTCCTTGAAAAAAATTAAAATCCTTTAAAGAAAATACCTACACACACACACACACACATCTTTTCCAAGACAAAAGAAACAAAATTCCACAAAAGAACAGATGTTTTTTTACTCACTTTAATCACAAACAGTCCTCCAAATCACTCAACCATGAACAGTACCATTCATCTGGGAGATAGCTAATAGATATATGTCTTTAATTACTTTTTCAAATAATTCATTCATAAACAACCTTTCTCAAAAACATTTATTTAAAGCCTTACACACACACACACACACACACACACACACACACACATGCAAACACACAAGAAGAAAATTTGCCCCATCACCAACTCCCTAACAGATCTTAAACAAATGTTTAACACACTCTCTCACCTAAAGCTGCAACAAATACAAACACCATGACACAAAAATAAAAAAAATAACCAATGAAAAGGCCAGTAAAACACTATCCAAACATAAAATGCCAATCAATGAACAAACACTAGACAAAAGGATAGACTGCTACCAGAACATGGGAAGCCATCCAATGAAGAAATACAAACACTAGATCAAAGGGTATAAATACAGCCATCAATAGTGATTTGTAACAATTCTCATTGGAAGATTTCAGTAGCTTGGAGATTTCAGAGTCAGGAAGACAAACTCTGTTTCAGTTTCAATAAAAAGAAAAAAAAAAATTATGTATATCTCTCTCTTTTATCATTTACTTGTTTCAGTGATTTGACTGCGGCCATGCTGGAGCACCGCCTTTAGTCGAGCAAATCAGCCCCAGGACTTATTCTTTGGAAGCCTAGTACTTACTCCATCTGTCTCTTTTGCCGAACCATTGGTTGTCAAGCGATGTTGGTGGGACAAATACAGACACACAAACATATACACACACATGTATATATACATATATACGATGGGCTTCTTTCAGTTTCTGTCTACTAAATCTACTCACAAGGCTTTGGTCGGCCCGAAGCTATGATAGATGACACTTGCCCAAGGTGCCACGCAGTGGGAATGAACCTGGAATCATGTGGTTAGTAAGCAAGCTACTTACCACACAGCCACTCCTGCGCCTATATATATATATATATATATATATATATATATATATATATATATATATATATATATATATATATATACATATATATATATATATATATATACATACATACATACATACATACATACATACATACATACATACATACATACATACATACATACATACATATATATATATATATATATATATATATATATGTGTGTGTGCATCAGCATGGCCGCAGCTCTGAGCTGAAACTTTGAAATGAAAAATATATATATATATATATATATATCATCATCATCATCATCATCATCATCGTTTAACGTCCGCCTTCCATGCTAGCATGGGTTGGACGATTTGACTGAGGACTGGTGAAACCGGATGGCAACACCAGGGTCCAATCTAATTTGGAAGAGTTTCTACAGCTGGATGCCCTTCCTAACGCCAACCACTCAGAGAGTGTAGTGGGTGCTTTTACGTGTCACCCGCACGAATGATAATATTTATTTCCTTATTGCCCACAAGGGCCTAAAAATAGGATAGAGAAAGGGATTAAGTCGATTACATTGACCCCAGTACACAACTGGTACTTAATTTGTCGACCCCCGAAAGGCTGAAAGGCAAAATCGACATCCGTGGAATTTGAACTCAGAACGTAAAGACAGACGAAATACCGTTAAGCATTTCGCCCGGCGTACTAACGATTCTACGAGTTCATTATGGACCGTATATTTAATATAATGTACATGTCTGAATAGCTCAGAAGCAGGTTTCTTCCCTCAGCTGAGTCTAATTGTCTACATACACTGCAAGAATATCATTCAGCCGGAACTTATGTACCAAGTTTGATATTTACTTGATATTGTTGTACAGCAGAAACAGTAAAAATGTCCAAGGCTAAGTCATCATGGAATATAAATTTTAATTCAATTCTGAAACAGTTTTGGTCATTGGGCAGCAGCTTTGGTGGGACA
>NC_142944.1:8365681-8380681 GCF_046866305.1 Octopus bimaculoides
TCACTGCCTTCCCCTCCACCACTATCACCACTGTCTTTCACATCACTTACTATCACCACCACCACCACCACCACCACCACCATCACCATCATCATCACTGTTGCCTCCACCTCTATCACAACTACAGCTCATACTCTTACTATCACCCAATTACCATCTCAACTGTCAATCTACTACCACCCTCACCGTCTCTATGCCTACTATTACTCTCACCCCAGAAAGAGGAGTAGAAGAAGTGTCACTGAGTAGCAAGGAGAGGGAAAAGTGTGACACACTGACACACAGAAATTCGTTTTGGCATTTATCATTATAGAAGGTAAGAAAAGTATTTTAAGTGATATACATATGGAAGATCCGAGAAGGTCTAGCCTCCAACTTTGGAATTAAAAGCTATATCAACCACCGAACTGAAAGGCACTGCATAATACTAAGGATGCTGTCTTCTTCATCTCAGATAAGGACCCTGTGTTGCAACAGGTTGGGTTTCAGGGGACAATAGCTGTTTAACATCCTGCCAAGGAACATACGAGATGTGCAAGGTGTAGATGTGGAAACATTAAAAAAAGCACCTGGACAAATTTCTACCTGAAATCCCAGATGAGCCCGCATCACAGCAGGAGGCACAAAAAAGATAAACTTCATTAAACTTGTTTTTTCACCAAAAACAACACTCAAAGAAGACTATGAAACACTGAAAGGCAGTGCCCCAGCATGGCCCCAGCCTCTGGTTGAAACCAGTAAAAGAATAAAAGAATATATATATATACATATACAATGGGCTTCTTTGAGTTTCCATCTATCAAATCCATTCATATGATCAACCTGAAGCTGTAATAGAAGATACATGCCAAGGTGCTGCACAACGGGATTGAACCCAGGTCCATGTGGTTAGGAAGCAAACTTCTTACGACTATACCAATCATGAAAACATTCCAACTTCGACCATGTTGTCTTTTCCTTTTAACCCTTTAATATTTAGACTGGTCATATCCAACCCAAATTTTCCACCTCTCGTATGTTAAAACTGGCCAGATCCAGTCTCTCACACCTACTGTAGAACATTATTCTAAATAGAAATCATGTCAATGAAATCTCTCAGTTATGAGATAATGCAGGGTTAATTCCTAACAATGTGGATTAATAAGGGATACATCTGACAGAATAATCTGAATGCTAAAGATTTGACCCTTTAGCATTTAAACTAGCCATATTCTGCCCAAGTATTCTGCCTGTATTACATTCAAACCTGCCAGATCCAGCCTCTCACACCTACCCTACATTATTATTCTACAACTAAACAATCACATCACTGAAATCTCAAATCTACAAGATAATCCATGATTAATTCAAAATAATTTGAATAAGTACTTACATCTGACAGAGTAATCTGAATGCTAAAGGGTTAAACCAACCATTTCTGGCTTCTCACACTTACCTTACAATGTCATCCTAAAAATAGTCACATCATGGAAATCTCTTAGCTACAAGATAATCCATGATTAATTCAAAATAATGTGAATAAATAAACATTACATCTGACAGAATATTTGAATGCTAAAGGTGTCACCCATACTATTGGGTTGGTGCATAATTGTGTTTTTTTTTATCAACAGATTTTATTCAACAAAAACAATAACAACATGTAACAAAAACATCTTTAAATGATTATTCCGGAGCATATTCACCATCTACTTCAATTACTGCTTCCCATTTGCTTGGTATTCGGTCAGACCATCATTTTAGGGATGTTACTGTTAAATATTGTTATTGTTTTTGTTGAATAACATTTTTTGAAAAAACTCTGCAATAATTATGAACCAACCAAATACATTCATGCTATGAATTTTTTTCCTTTTCAAGTTGGTAGGTTTTGATTTGAAGGAGATTTAGCTTCTATTTCTAGCAGCTTAAGCAATGTTATAGAGGCTTCCTCTGCATTGCTGTGTGGATAAGATACTGAGCTGTTTCAAAGGGAAAAAGGCATTTTGTGTGTGTGTGTGATATGTATTAATGTATGTGTGTATGGAGGTTTGTATGCATGCATGTGTGTGTGTATGTATGTATGTTTGTATGTGTAAGCATGAAAGTATGTGTATATGCGTGTTTGTGCGTGTGTGTGTGTGTGTGTATGCATGTTTGTACTTATGTAAGTATGTAGTTATGTACATATGTATGTTTGTTTGCTTGTATGTGTGTATGTATTTATGTATGTGTAAGCGTACATGTATCTGTATGTATAGATGGATGTGTTTATGTATGTGTATGTATGCCTGCATGTATGTATGTATGTACGTACGTATGTATTTGTGCGTGTATGTGTAAGCATGCATATATGTGTATGTATATTTGTATTTGTATGTTCTCATGTATGTATGTATCTGTCTGTCTCTATGCATGTGTGTGTAGGCAGTAACACACTTCATTCTAACTCATTTCGGTTTTGCCTATCAGGAACTGGTTCCAGATCTTCCAGGAATGTCATTTATAATATACCCTCCCCCCACAAGAGAATATTATCTCTTACCCACTCAATACCAAGTAAACCAATGTTACGCTCTTAACCTTTGTGATCTCTTTGGGACTTTGCAGATATTAAATATCCTGTTTATTGAAAAGATTCCCATTTCAGTAGGATTTCTACAACTTCGCTCCATGGTTAAGAAACCTGCTTCACAAACATGTGGTATTAGTTTCATTCCCACAGTACAGCACCTTGACAAAGGGTGATTTTTCAGTGAGTGTTTTTGATTTTGTCAGCTATTGTCAGCCATTGTTGCAATATATATTATAGGTGTTGAAAAAATAAATCAAGCAATGCCAGATTTTGAAGCTTTTTAAAGTAAGAAAAGACCTTGCTAGGACCAATTTTACTCTCTGAATAACATGGGCATTTGTCCAAAAAGAACTGGTCAACATTATTGGACGCAAACAAACTTGCAGGTTTTATATCAGTGTTTGCCTTCTCCTAGAGTAGAGGTTCTCAACCATTTTCTATTTCTGGACCCCTTTATTTGCTATTCTATTCTGGTGGACCCCCAAAGCCATTTGATGTTTAAAAACTAGTTTTATACACACTTCTTTCAAAATTTCTATTTTGTTTCTCACACATCGACTTGTGTAATTTGAACCACCATGTAAAATGTTAGAGAAAGAAACCTAGCTGTTTCTTGCAATAAATACCAATACATACATCTAAGGTTCTCAACCTTTTTTCATCTATGGACCACTTTGATTATTATTTTATTCTGGTGGACCCTCAAAGCCATTTGATGTTTAAAAACTAGTTTTATAGAAACTTCTTTCAAAATTTCTATTTTGTTTTTCACCCATTAACTTGTTTAGGTTGAACTGTGTAAAATGCTAGAGAAAGAAACTAAGCTGTTTCATGAAATATATACATCTAAAGCAGGGGTTCTCAACCATTTTTTATCTATGGACCCCTTTCATTACTATTTTATTCTGGTGGACCCCCAAAGTCATTCGATGTTTAAAAATTAGTCTTATAGAAACTTCTTTCAAAATTTTTGTTTTGTTTTTCACTATTCACTTGTGCACATTTGCAATAGAACTCTTTGAGAGAACATGTTCCGGTGGCTGGAAATATGTGAAACTATGTAAAACATTAGAAAAAGAAAATTAGTTGTTTCTTACTATGAAAGCAAAATTTATCTTTAAATTACTATTGTGAATCCTCAATTTTCTCTTTCATTTTTGCATGAGGCCCTTGAGATCTTATGTACACCACTAAGAGTCATATGAACCCTTGTTAAGAGCTGCTGTCCTAGAGAGATATCTAAGCAAAGAATAGGGTTTTTTTCAATCCCAACTATCGGACAGCTCTTGATTCTACTGTTTTTCTTCGCCCTGTGACAGATTTTGTTTTGCATTCTGTAGGGTGTCCTAAAAGAAACCATCCTCAGCAACCCTACCAGGCAGGCTTAGTACGGTTGCTCATTTATTCACTGACGCCTGAACTATTTAAAATATACTTACACATGCATACATACATACATACATACATACATGCATGCATACACGCACATACATACATACATACACACATACATGCATACATACTTACATATATGAACATATCTAAATATGCAAGTATATACATGAGAATACATACATAAAACAAAACATACATATATACATGCATACAAAAATCCCCTGTTGAATGTTGTTGAAGTTCCAATGAAGGAGCCTTGAATCTGGGTTAGAAACTGACAAGAAATTTTGAAATAAAACTGAATAATGGTATACATACATAAATACATAAACACACATACATATACAAGCTTACATACATATATATACATATACATGCTTGTCTATGTTGAAAATGACTCATCACTTTGGGCATGCATTCACACACTGAGTGAAAAGATGAAAATATCTAACAAATGGCTGACTCAAACAGTCACTTGAGGAGGTGAATTTTACCTTAATGTATGAGAATGATTTCACAACATCTCACTAATGTACAAGAGTATAAAATGTGTTGAAACAATTGTAGTGGTTTTAACTGAAGAATGTCATTCATTCCATTTTCTATCATTCATACATACATGGATATATATATATATCTATATATATAAAATGTATGTGGGTTGGTTACCTCCCCTGTCAGTATATCTTGAGCTCTTCTTACACCCTGAGTCACACTTAGTGACAATTAAATTTGTCCTATAAATATAAATATATAAATATATAAACACATATGAAAACTTACAAAACAAGCTTTTTTACATATCTATCATATTTCCATCCATGGAAATTACAAAACAGGATTACAAAATTAACTTCTTAACCTCATAGCCATATCTCACATAAAATATACACCTGCTCCAATTAAAGGGTGGCCTCACTATGGTTGCTTGATCTGCTAGAAATTGTAGTTAAATTTCTTTCAAACCGTATCTTCAGTTTTAAAAGAGTAACACATTGGCAAATGTGTTCTTAAATACATTTCTCCGAAGACAGAGAGAGAGAGACAGAGAGAATGGTCATAGTTGGAAAATCTTTGATCATGGGCTTACTTGGTTAAAACTATCTTGGGTCTAAATGCCAACAAATTTGAAGGACAGTGTATTTTCAGTTAAACTCTTTTGTTTAAACATGAAAAGACATTGATTTTTCTTTCTCTTTTTTTTTCTTTTTGCTTTATTCTATTTTATTTTTGTTTTATACAACCTATCTTTTCATGATCAAATAAAGATTTTTGCCTTATCTTTTAGTAGAAACTCAATTAAATTAACCCCAGACTTGGTTGGTCGTTTATTTTTACAGTATTTGAACTTAGAAACTTAAAATTATATATATGTATATGTATGTGTGTGTGTATATATATATATATATATATATGTCCTTCATCCTTTTACTAACGGTCTCGTCTTCTTATGTTTTGGTCCCATTCCCAGCAAGTTTCTTGCCAGTACCTTCAGAGTGGAAGGAATATTATCGATAATGGCTGAAATTGTACTTGGACTCTCTGACCGATAACTCAAGAGGAGTTGGTGAACCTCTGTATTTTCTGTTCGTCTGTGTATTTATTTACTATATATGTTTTTGAATTATATATATATATATATATATATATATATATATATATATATATATATATATATACACACACACACACACACACAGGCATGTCATATTTTCTGTTTGCTGTCGTTTTATATATTCCTGAAAATATATATATATATATATATATATATATGTATATAGCACAAAGCATTTTGTGTATTGCTCTACTGATTCAGTTAATCTTTCTTTCTTATGCATCTTCCTGTTTGTTGTTTTATTAATTCTGCAAATCCTGCCATCCATCCATCCATCCTCTCTGTCCACTATTCCTGGAAGGTTTGAGGGGACAGCACTCTCGGGCACCTCCTCCATAAGGTCATATCAGAAGCAACCATCATTACACTTTCTCACTCGATTCCCAAGAATGACCGAATGGAACTGAATATTATCTGGTCTACTCTTAAGTCTGGTTGGTTCCACTTGAAGAATTCACCTTGTGATTCTTTCTTTCACCATTCCAATCACATGTCTGCAGAACTGAAGCTGTGACATCTTAATGCAGAGAAATAGCATCTCGACATGGAGAGATTTGCTGATCTCCAAACTATGCTTCATGTTGAGATACATTATTCCAGGAATTCTTCAGGGGAATCCATTTCAGCTGCTTGTATTTGTGATCATACTCTTTCGGATATTATCCAATATTTATGACCATAATTGAAGATAGGCATGAAAACTGAGAAATAGCAAGTTTGGCTTTTTTACCAGCCTCTTCTCCTCTGAGGATTGAATTTTCCCACTCCCCAAAACCCGAGTCATATTTAAATTGAGTGTGAAGTCATTTTAGACAAAAACATGTTTAACCCTTTAATATTCAGATCGTGGCCGTTGCCAGTACCGCGTCACTGGCCTTCGTGCCAGTGGCACATAAAAGCACCCACTACACTCTTGGAGTGGTTGGTGTTAGGAAGGGCATCAACAATCGAGGAAGCTGTTTAACACCAAACATAATATTGATTATGAAAAATGCTCTAATTTTCGCAGAATAAGTTGGCTGCCATAGTGAATTGTTTCTTCCACGAGCAGAAATAATATGTTGCGCATATTTGTTTGTTTCCTTCACAACATTTTCAAAAAATAGATAGTTCAATGTTTGAGAATCAATGGTTGAGCAAATAGATAGTTTAATGGTTAAGTAAATATTGTTGTGGACCAGTGTTTTCTGTGAAATCAGGTATAGTGATTGGTGTTTTAATCTTTGACCATGTTGCCATGTTTACGATATCATTTTTATCACTTTCATTTTTATCGCTTTTGTTCTCAAAATCTTCCTCGTCCAACGAATATTCACTAATATCGATATCAGATTCATACCGAAGACAAAATACTCTTGTTTTCATTTATATTTTCTATATCGTCAAGAGTAAAACCTTCAAAGTCAGAATCACTACTTGCTGACACCATTTCATTAAAAACTAAGGTACACACTTCTCTTCAAACGTTGAAAAAACTAATGATTTTTTTTTTATTACCCACAAGGGGTAAACACAGACAGAACAATACATAACATGTGGGGACATGAAACAAACCAAAAAAAGAAAAATCAAATCAACATATGATAATGAAAATGAGAAAAATGCAATGAAACTACCTGGCCCCCATCTCCGAGTAACCCCATTTCTACCTTTTAACACCTCTTATACCTTGATCTTTCTAAAATGTCTACATCATGCTCTTCCAACAATTTTTCATATGTTAAAAGGTCTGGTAGTTTGTTCCAGTCAAGTTCCACTTCCCACTAATCGTATCCACTTTCATGCCTTGCCAACCTCACCTTCTTGTTTCTCTGTGGTTACCATACATCGGTGCCACCTCTTAACATTGTCATACCCCTCTGTTTCCACTTTTTCACACTCTTCCATGTCATTACCTCCTTACAAAATTCCTCATTTGAATCGTCACACATTATTACAGTACATTTTTTTTCTTTTCTGCCTGGCAGGAGGGAATTCCAGGGTTTTTGTCAGTACTTCTTTTCTTTTTCTTTTGTTTTTGTGTCGGAGGGGAATGGGTAGGCTTGGTGTCTACAGGGGGATGGTGGGTCTGAGAGGGTGTGGGTGGGGTGGGGGTGGGGTGGGGTTCAGAGTTCAAAACACTTGCCTTCTTTCTTCCTGTGACTTTTTCCCACTTGTCCTCCATTGCTACTACTTCCACATCTTTTCTGGTTTCTTTGTCCTTTCTGGAACTCTCCAACCTCTCTTCCTTTTGCTCCTTAGTCGCTTCTCCTATGCTTTTTTTGGTCTGTGAAAGGCAGTCTGCTCTAATGTGGCCCTTTAGGCCACATTTAAAGCATCTGGGGACTCTGCCCTCCACCCTAACCATCATTATCACGTCATCCATAATTATTGACTCTGTGATATTTTCCAGAGTCTTGGTTGATCCTTGAACAATCAGGTTCAGTGTTTGTCCCTTCCAAGTCAAGCTTTCCTTTTTTGTGGCCTGGAGAACCACTATGTTGTCCTCATTTCCAAGAAGGACAGTATCTGCTACCCAGGCCACATCAATCTCTGGTGGAATTCTTTCTATGCTGATTCATGTTGTTCTTAGTCTTCAGTAAGTGGGAAGAAGCACCACTTCCTCATTCTTGATAGATGTCACTGCTTGTTTCCTTGCTGTTGCCACATCCTTGAACCTCACCTCCACTACTCCAAACATCGAACTTCTTCTGAGGTACATGATATCACTCCATATCAGTCTCAGAGCTTATTCCACCTGGTCCGTAGTCACAATGTCAATTTTTCCTTTACTTATCGAAAAGGTTTGGTACATTATTGTCCTTTCTTTAATGTTAGTATGCGTCTCTTGCAGGGGTGGGGGACAGCTTCACCTCAAAAGCAACCCGACTTAATAAATCTTTATACCTTCCAAATTTTCCGATAGCCATTTTCTTCTCCTGGCATTTTGCCACATCAGCAAAATTCCTCTTCTTCTTCAATTGATTGTCCATCTTCTGGACTGCCTCCAACAATTCCTCTTCCTCTTCCAATATGTCTGAGAAGCTATAGTCTTCTACAGACATGGTTTTACTAAGCTATCTCTCCTCTCACGAGAAGAGAAAGCACAAACAAACAAATCACTGCAAAGCAGCAGAACATGTTCAAAAACTATAGAAAAAAACACCAGTACAAAAAGCAAAGTATAAAATATACAAACGTTGAAAAAAACCATGTGGTCTAAACAATTTCACAATATTTATACATGAATAAAGGCGGGAAAAGTTTCATTTCGCATTATCTCAAAGCTACAAGAATTCAATAACATAATTTCTTTAATTGTTTAGCAATTTCATAGAGCAGTCAGATATGGCCCGATTTGGCCGGCTTGAACAAATAAAGGGGAATTAATTTTGGCTGGTTTTGGCCAGTTTGAATACTAAACGGTTAAAGAATTTTGTACGTGAAATACATTTCTCTAAGAGTCAGTGAAACTTAATTAGAAAGTTTGAATTATAATTTAAGCACCATCATAGTTTTGGTTTTATGACTTTCATTCTTCAATATCAGAGAAAACAAATACAAAACAAAGAAGTAACACATCTAAGACTTACACTGTTAAATGTTATTCACTAAAACAGGAATTAAAAAGACAAAAAGAAGAAAGAAATGGTAAAAATTAACAATAAAACATACAAGAAAACATCCTTTCTCATGAAAATGTTTTCTTCCGAATTTTGATGTTATTCTCTTCCGACTTTTTAGTGCTGCTATTTTCTTCCTAATTTTCATCCAATCAGTGAAATTCCATCCCAATTAGTTTTGAAAAGAAGTGAAACATGTGGCATGTTCATTACACATCTAAGCATGTTCTTCTGTTGCATTCCTCATGTTGATAAGAAATATTGCGGATGCACTGACTTAAAAGTGCATGTTTCTGCCTGCAATTATGTGTGTGTGTATGTGTGTGTATGTGTATATGTGTAGATGTACTTATGTATGTATATGTGTATATGCACATATGTATGTATATATGTGTGTATACATATATATATATATATATATTGTCTATATATATTTATATGTATATATATGCATATATATGTGTGTGTGTGTGTGTATGTGCATATATATATATATATATATATATATATATATATATATATATATATATACAGTTTAAGTATCAGTTAAAGAAGTTTAAAACCTCTAAGGGATAATTAAAACCAAAGGTGCACCTGGTGATTACCTGAGTAGGTACAGTCCTTTGTAAAGTTGTACTGTTGCAGGTAGTTTAAGTTATATACGAGAAGAAAATGGATGTAAATAACAAGGAGAAACTCGTCGTTTTCGCTGGTATATCTTTAATTTAATTAATTAACAAAGAAGAAGCTAGCATTTACAATTGTTTCAATTTACTAGTTTTAGTAAATATCTTCAGAATGCAAAACAATAAATTGATACATCGGTAACTCTAACTTAAGGTGAAAAGGGAGTTAAAGCAAACTGCATTATTTACACTAGGGAGGGTGGTTTAAAATTATATTATAGCTAAGGTTTAGGAAGTTCATAGTGATAAGAGGGGCCCTATGTAGGTGTAAAATAAATTATGGAATGTGGAGGGCACATGGGGTTGGGGGTTAGTTTATGTGTGAGTGTTTAAGGTGGTTCCCAGCTAATTAGACTTATATAGATGAATATGCTAGCGTGGGATTTGCAGAGGGTCCTACCGATACTTTGAAACGACACAGATACCTACATGAAGACAGCTGGATGCCCTTCCTAATGCCAACCACTCCAAGAGTGTAGTGGGACAGTTTGACAGGAGCCGGCCAGACAGAAGCCTGCACCAGACTTCTGTGACTGTTTTGGTAGGATTTTCCTTCCTAATACCAACCACTCAGCAGAGTGTGAGTGCATTTTATGTGGCACAAACACAGGTAAGGTCAGTTTTGGTAAGGTTTTTACAGTTGGATGCTCTTCCGAACACCATGCACTTTACAGTGTGGACTGGATGCTTTTTAAGTGACACCTGCACTTACAGGATCACCAAATAACCTACAAGACAAACATCTTTTGAATTAATGCTTGATTATATCAAATCAATGCAAATGAATATATATTACATTTGACAGAATAATCTGAATGCCGAAGGATTAAACTTAGCAGCTTTATTCATAAAGGCTTGTATTGAAAAAAAACAACTTATTTACCAGCATGACATTTGACCTCTCAAAACATATTAGAAGACAGTTACTGATGTTGTTCTAAAAAAAAACCCATTTATTGTTATATTGCTTCGTACATTGAGGTGAGACATTGTTTATAAGTTCCGATGTTACTTATTCATTTATTTAATTCATCTGAATCAAACTACTCTGATTAATAATTGAGGTACTGATAGAGTATTAGCTCTAATTAAGGGAGAATCAGCTAATTATAATTCATGGAAAATAACTTAAGGAAAAATGCAGGGAACAGTGAAAGTCTCTGTGAAATTTCAGAGGAGAGAGAAGGAAAAGAAGGAGAGAAGGAAAAAACCCAATAATTAATGTATAGAGAGAGAGCCATAATCTGTGCCAGTAATCATAACTTATAAAAACTAAACAATAAACAGAATAAGACAAATCTAATAGAAAAATGGTCAGCACATTGATGGGAAGATGACATTGGCATAAGCGAATAGATATGAACATTAGACTAATGAAAATAGCTTAGGCAATAATCAGTGACAACATAAAGACATAACTCTATAAATTTATGAATGTATGTAAGTTAAATATGGAAATTTTGAGAGACCAGTTATATAGCTGCAAGGAAGTTACAAGTTGAAAGGCTGAAAAGAATAGAGAAGGAAAAATATCTGATATTCTCAATAAGAAAATAAAACAAGAAAATGAAAAACCATGAACACCAACATTTCTCTTTAATAAATATTTTCATATCATTGAGAATAAAGCAAATGAATTCAATAATTTAAATTCAGTAGAGAGGTTAGATCACTACTAAAATAATTAAAATTTATGGAGAATATTAAGAAAATGTTAAAAAAAATTATAAAGGTCATAACTAGGAGAACAAATATATTATCTAAGGCTTGAAGCAAATTCAATGAAGTTATTGAATTAAATTATATAAAATATAAATAATATAAAATTATAGTCATCAGTGTCTGTTGCTATGACAAAAGATAGACAAAAATAGCCTAAATATAATCAGTTGTCTGTATTGATAAGATATTAAGATATGATTGCTTACCTAAATATAATCCATGAATTCTATTTCTAGTGATTAAGGTTTATATTGTAGGGGTTATTTATAAATGTATCCAATACTTGGGGGAGACATTATAGAATTGATTTAAGGTATAAGAAAGATCTACAGACAGACTGAGACTATGTGATCCTTAATTCCTCTGATCTTTTAATAATATCACTTGAGCATTTTAAGATTTCCAACAATTCCAAACAGCAGAAATTGCAACCATATCTATCACTATTATAAGGCTTAGTGTGTCTAACAATGCTCCATGATAGATGACAATCGACATTTTCGTTCCTTAAATCCAAGGCGTTTGTGGAGAGTGATGTTATTTTTCATTTTATCCTTCCTTCGAAATGTAAAAATCATTAAAGTGGAACTTATGTAAGTAAAAGTATGTGGATTAGTTTTAACATTATCCTTAATGTTTTTGGTTAAACATTTATTTCCTAGTGGGTATTCACATTTCTTCTTAAAATTACATAATCTAGTTAATGTCTCAATGGGAATATTGTAGGTTACATAACTCATAACATTATCAACAGAATTTCTCTACACATTAGCCACTCCATCAACACTTACATTACCACAATTTGTATAGTAGTTATTATAAACATCACTCAGTCCCCCAAGTATTCTAAAATGATTATACTCTTTATCATTATTACAACTATTATGACAGTTCTATTTATTACTACAATAGATTATAACACATGGTGCCTTGTGGGAGATAATCACTTTTAAATAAATCATGGCTGTGTGAGAATTTTGAGTTTGAAGCATAAGGCAAACAAAGAAGATGCACAAAATATTCATGTTGGCCCTTCTGTTGCCATATTTCTATTGAAACACACTGACTTTGATTCATCCAATTTTGAAAAGAATGAAAAATTTAGTAAAATAACTTTGTCATTATCAAACTGATATTTGAGACAGAAATGAACATGAAATTTTGATGTAAGTTCTTGATTTAGATAATTTTAAAAGAGGAAGATTTGTATTATAGAATAAAAGGCAATCTCAAGTAGGTTGCTATGAAAAAGGGTTAATGTCCTTTTTCTAATCATTACAAAGATCCTAAATATTATTTTTAATGATTATAATTGAAGAAGAATCATAAATAAATGCAATGTGCACAAGATACACATGCAAGCAGAAACTCATATTAAAGTATTGGATAGCAAATGTTAATGTATATTTTCAATACATATTTTAAATATCCAAATACACACATAGAGTGATACATGTGGAACTCTGTTGGTTATGACAATGAGTGTTCCAGTTGATCCGATCAATGGAACAGCCTGCACATGAAATTAATGTGCAAGTGGCGGAGCACTCCACAGACACGTATACCCTTAAAATAGTTCTCAGGAAGACTGAATGTGTCATAGAGTGTTACAAAACTGGCCCTTTGAAATACAGGTACAATTCATTTTTACCAGCTGGAGCAACAGGAAATAAAGTGTCTTGCTGAAGGACTTAACATATTGCTGGGAATTGAACTCAAGACTTTACAGTCGTAAGCTGAGTACCCTAACCACTTAGCCATGCACTTTCATGACTTTCAAAGAAGTCAAATTGTTGGTGCTTGTATGGCAGGCACTAGCAAAATGAAAATAGTTGAAATGTTTGGTGTAACAAGAAGTACTGTCTCGATAGTATTGGCAGCCTTTGAGAAAGAGGGAAAAACCTCCTTGTCAAAACAAAACTCCGGAAGAAAACCAAACCTTTCAGATAGGAACCGTCGGATTCTTATGCAAATTGTTAGAAAGGATCACAAAAGTACAGCTCCCAAAATTACTGCAGAACTTAATGACCACCTCGAGAACCAAGATTCCACAAAAACTGTTCACTGGAAGCTGCACCAAGCTAGATTTCACAGGAGGGCTGCAATCAGAAAACCACTACTTTAAAAAACAAACATTGCAAAGTATTTAGAGTGGAGTAAAAACCTACAGAATTGGTCCCTAGAGCAGTGAAAGAATGTTATTTTCTTGGACAAGTCATCCTTTACCCTATTTCTGACCACCGGCCAAATATGGAGACAGCCAAAAGAAGCATTTGACCCAGACTGCCTTCTTCCAACTGTTAAACATGGATGAGGATCTATGGTGAACTGGGGGTGGGGGCTATATCTTGGAAATCAGCCAGCCCAATGGTTTCCCTTCGTGACAGAATTAATAGTTAAGACTATTCAATAATTTTATCTGATGAAATTTATCCTATGGTTGCGGAACTGTTTCTGGAGCAATCTTTCAGGATGATAATGCACCAATTCACACAGCTAAAATTTTTACTGAATGGCACAAGGAACATTCTAGTGAAGTTGAACATCTTATCTGACCACCACAGTCCCCAAATCTTGATATTATTGAACATTTATAGTGCATTTTAGAAAAACAAGTAAGGAGTTGATATCCTCCACCATCATCACTACTAGAAAAGGAGACTGTTTTATCTGAAGAATGGACAAAAATTCCTTTGGAAACAATTCAAACTTTGTACAAGTCCATACCTCATAGAATTGAAGCTGTAATTACTGCCAAAGGCAGTCCTATCATATACTGAAATAAATTTGCTTGAAATTTTAATGTGTGCCCATTATTTGTCCAACCCCAGTATACACATATATATATGTGTGTGTGTGTGTGTATTTCGGAGATGTATTTGTATAGCAAGTGACCTGATCTGAGATCGTGTGCTGGAACGAAAACAATTGCAGTGTGGAAGGTGTTTAAATGTTTAAATTTAAATGTTGAACGTTTTTTGTGTGTTTCTTAAATGGTTTATAAACACATTCCAACCTGCAATTGTGTATATATACATATCATCATCATCATCATCATCATCATCGTTTAACGTCTGCTTTCCATGCTAGCATGGGTTGGACGATTTGACTGAGGACTGGTGAAACCGGATGGCAACACCAGGCTCCAATCTGATTTGGCAGAGTTTCTACAACTGGATGCCCTTCCTAACACCAACCACTCTGAGAGTATAGTGGGTACTTTTACATGCCACCGGCACGAGGGCCAGTCAGGCGGTACTGGAAACGGCCACGCTCAAAATGGTGTATTTTATGTGCCACCCGCACAAGAGCCACAACGCACACACATATATATATATGTGGAGACGCAATGGCCAAGTGGTTAGGGCAGCAGACTCGCAGTCATGGGATCGTGGTTTCGATTCCCAGACCGGGCGTTGTGAGTGT